>NC_059124.1:4570367-4770529 GCF_020740685.1 Jaculus jaculus | reverse complement strand
TGCTCAGACGAGGGTCCAAATGGCACGCAACGTCCATGACTTCCCTTATTCCTAAGTGAGCCTCCGCCCACTGTGACAGACATGTGCATGTCATCCTGAGGACTTAAAATAACCCTGCCTACAGCATTTTTCTTCCAAAGCCAGTCTTCCCATCACTCCGAGCGGCAACATTAATTTGAACGAGGGCAGTCACAGAAGTTTGCAAAAGGCTGTCTGAGCCATGATTTCCAGTGACTCATCGGGGCAGCTGGAGTCAGCATCTCGTCACTGGTGTATCTTCTGGGTGTAGTCGAATCCTTTCTTCAAACCTGAAAGAGCGCCAATTTTTAGGTCTGGCGGTAACCGTGGCAGACTACACTGCGTTACCACTGTGATGGAGCAGTCCATCTTTAAAGTGTCATAGTTAAGTCTTCTGCAGAGACAGATCACATAAAGTTAGAAATGGAAGAGATTCATTTATTTGGATGAGCTATATAAAAATGATCAAGTAAACACTGAGCTGGGAATGGTGGCGCACGCCTTTAATCCCAGCATTCAGGAGGCAGAGGTAGGAGGATTGTCATGAGTTCAAGGCTACCCTGAGAATACAGAGTGAATTCCAGGTCAGCATGGGCTAGAGTGAGACCCTACCTCAAGAAACCAAAACAACAACAGCAAAATTAAGTAAATGGTTTTTTTGACAACTTCCATGATTGTAAACAATATCCCGTGGTAATTCCCTCCCTCCCCCCACTTTCCCCTTTGAAACTCCACTCTCCATCATATCTCCTCCCCCTCTCAATCAGTCTCTCTTTTATTTTGAGGTCATGATCTTTTCCTCCCATTATGATGGTCTTGTGTAGGTAGTGTCAGGCACTGAGAGGTCGTGGACATCCAGGCCATTTTGTGTAAATGTCTTGTTTAAAGAAAGATCTGCCCTGAGAAAGACTTCCCCAGAGCCAACTCTGTGGGAAAATGATGATGTCCTTAATTACATGACATGTGTATCTGTTTGTTGCCTACTTTAGACATAGCTCACTACAGGAAGGGTAAATCAAATCCAGTATATCATTTTTTGGTAAAATAATCAATGTGAAAAAGCAAGATGAGACCTTGTTCCAGGGAAAGAACAAACTGTTTTCTACAAAGGTGCGACCAAAGAGGGAATACAGAAATGCACTTCCATACATTTTCATAGAAAATATATATAATATTTTTTATAATCATGGAAGATGTTAGTAAAAAAATTTGAAAAAATATGTTTATACACATAATTATATTAATATTATTATATCATATATAATATTAATTATAATTTATATTGCAATATATATAGAGAGAGACACACTTGGTTTTTTGAGGTATGGTCTCACTCTAGCTCGAGCTGACCTGTAATTCACTATGTAGTCTCAGGCTGGCCTCGAACTCAGGGTGATTCTACTTCCTCTGCCTCCCAAGTGCTGGGATTAAAGGCGTGTGCCACCATGCCGAACTCTAGAAAATATTCTTTTTTTCTTTTTTTTTTTTTTTGGTTTTTCGAGGTAGGGTCTCACTCTAGCCCAGGCTGACCTGGAATTCACTATGGAGTCTCAGGGTGGCCTCGAACTCATGGCAATCCTCCTACCTCTGCCTCCCGAGTGCTGGGATTAAAGGCGTGCGTCACCACACCCGGCTGCTAGAAAATATTCTTGAATGATAAAATTTGAAATGTACAAGATGTGCACATACTCGCTTCCTACTCCTGGTCCACTCCTCATTCCTCCCCCATTCAATCTCTGCTTCTCCTCAATTCAGGGAAAGTTTACCATTGCCACAGACACGCAGTTGCTTTCCTCATTCAGAGGTGACCTTCCTGTTTGGCCTGGGTGAATATGCATATCAGTTTAGTTTGATCTTAGATGTAAAAGTTTAGGTTCCTTTTTATAGTGAGAGTGTTGCAAGAGGTTATTAAGTGTAAATTACACACTTGATTGCTTTCGTGGTTTTAACTGAGAATTTCCAAATGCTACGTTTTACTGACCTCAAATATACACAAACTTGAACGTTCATACCCGTTTTCAAACTCACTCTTATTTATGTGTTAAGTTCTTTTTTTTTTCCAAACAATCTTCATCATAGCTGTTTACAGTAGTCATGGAGAAATTTTTGCTATAATCTCTAGTATATTTTATAGTGATTGACAAGATGATTGTCACAAAACCACCTACACGAAACTGTTCAAGGCAATAGTATTCACAACAAAATCAGCTAGCTACCTTGGACCTTAAATTAGACAGGTCTTGATGCTTTCATTACATCATAGTATCAATTGTAATTCTTATAACTATTCTTGATTTCAGTATAATAAACTTTATTCTTTCTCTATAGTTGCCTTACCACAGACTGGGTACACCTCTGGTACATATGGTAAGTCAGGGTTACAAGGATACTTTATTTTTCAAAGGCATTTTTGGCATTAATCTTTTAAATTTAATTAATTTATTTCAAGCAAAAAGATACACAGAGAGATAGCGAGAATGGGTATGGCACTGCAAACAAACTCTAGATGCATGCGCCACTTTGTGCATCTGGCATTTTACGTAGGTACTGGGAAACTGAACCCAGGTTATTACGCTTTGCAGGCAAACACCTTAACCTCTGAGCCATCTCTCCAGCCCCCAAAGACATTATTTAAAAAAAAATATTGGGCTGGAGGGATGGCTTAGCGGGTAAGGAGTTTCCCTGCAAAGCCAAAGGATCCAGGTTTGATTCTCCAGGACCTACGTTAGCCAGACGCAGAAGGAAGTGCACACATCTGGAGTTCATTTGCAGCGGGTGGAGGCCCGGGTGTGCCCATTCTCTCACTCTCTCTCCCTCTTCCTCTGTCAAATAAATAAATAAATAAATAAATATGTTTTAAATTATCATGTTGTGAGTGGGAATAAAAGTACAAGATAAACTGGGAAGGGGGTGGTGGTGCACGCCTTTAATCCCAGCACTCAGGAGGCAGATGTGGGAGAATGGCCATGAGTTCTAGGCCAGCCTGAGACTACATAGTGAATTCCAGGTCAGCCTGGACTAAAGCAAGACCTTACCTAAAATACATACATACATGCATATATATATATATATATATATATATATATATATATATATATATGAGATTATACACACATACATACATGCATGCATGCATATATATATGAGATTATATATATATATATATATATATATATATATATATATATATATGTATATACACACACACACACACACACACACACACACACATACATGGACATATACATATCAAGACAAGACAAGCCCAGACTTGAAGCCAGCCAGCCACAGCGAGGACTTGCCTGGTCTCCTCTTGCAGGTTGCTGGTGGTGATCGGAGTGCTACTTCTCCTGTGTGGGCTGACCTCAGCATGCTTCCGCTGCTGCCTGAGCCGGCAGGAAAATGGGGAGGAAGGGGGTCCCCCACCCTACGAAGTGACCGTCATCGCCTTTGACCATGACAGCACTCTCCAGAGCACTATCACATGTGAGTACTCCGAGCTGAGAGCTGGTGAGGGGTCCAGGGCTAAATGAGAAACGAGGACAGGGCAAGGACGTCCAGTGAGCAATCAAGCAATATTGAAGGTGCCAGGTCAATTATATGTGACCCGGGTGCTCACCGATGCTGTATTCTCAAATGAAAATGAAGAAAGAGGCCTGGAGAGATGGCTTAGGGGTTAAGGTGCTTGCCTGCTAAGTCTATGGACCCAGGTTTGATTCCCTAGTACCCAAGTAAGTAGATGTACAACGTGGTGCATGCATCTGGAGTTCATTTGCAGTAGTTGGCATACCCATTTGCTCCTCTCTCTCTCTCTCTCTCAGAAAGCATTAGGTGGCTGAGCATGTCACCTTTGGACGTCATTCTCATGCTAGCTCTGTGTTTTGTTCCCTCGCAGCCCTGCAGTCTGTGTTTGGCCCCGCAGCTCGGAGGATCCTGGCCGTGGCTCACTCCCACAGCTCCGTGGGCCAGGTGCCCTCCTGTCTGGACACCCTCCCAGGCTATGAGGAAGCGCTGGGCATGAGTCGTTTCACTGTGGCCAGGTGTGGGCAGAAAGCGCCTGACCTACCTTCAGTGCCAGAGGAAAAGCAGCTTCCTCCCACCGGAAAGGGGTGTCCTGGGCTAGAACCCCCTTCTCAGTGAGGGGGTCTCAGATGCTGCTCATCACAACAGAGGTGTCTTCCGAGTCTGCAGGGACCCCCAGATAAATGCACCGTGTCCTTTGGCAACACCCAGAAGTTTTAGGATGTCATCTGAAACATCATTCTGTAGAAAGATACTGTCTCATCCTTCCCTCCCAGCAACTCATTTTCAGATATCAAATGTTACGGCCAGACTTCTTATTCTTTCTCCAATGGGGAAAAAAAAATTAATAATTCTCCCCTAGCTATATTGATTACTACTAAAGCAAAAAGAAAGTGTTGAGGTGTCTTGAATTCCTTCAACTGCTGCACATATGAAGTTCCTTTCCCCCTGTGGAAACTTCAGTTGCTTGTATCTCTCTGCCGGCTGAGAGATTGTGGTGAGCTTTGGTGCACTCACACATGTGCCTTTCCTCCTAGGGACCAGTTTTGTCCTGAGTAACAATGACTCAGTTGTCTGTCATCCAATACTCACCTGAGCATGTAGAACGCAGGGCTGGGTTACTGTTACCCGTTAATAGGATACATCGTAGTGTGTAAAAACCAGAAATCTTTTGCCGTGGTTCTAACCCTCTAGAAGTGTGAAATCTTGCATAAGTTGCTCTTCTGTTACACACACACACACACACACACACACACACAGAGCTTCATGTCCACAATGACTCACTAGATTCTAGTCCTACTCTTTACCGCCACCTAGTGAGGCGTGGTAGAAAGTGCACCCTCTCCTTTGGACCCATCCACATCTCTCCAGTTCTAGGAGCGCTAAGTGCTAATTAAGCCTGGATCCTTCCTTTGGGGAGGCATCGTCTTGCTGAGCATTGCTAAGCTGTCCAGGTAACATACTGCCTCCCAGTAACCACGGGGCAGGTGATTTGTGCCTGGGGACATACTACTTGCCTTAGAGAAGTTACTGAAATCTCTTTTTTTTTGTTTTTGGTATTTCAAGGCAGGGTCTTAGGGTCTCATTGTAGCCCAGGCTGACCTGGAATTCACTCTGTAGTCCCAGGCTGGCCTCGAACTCAGAGCGATCCTCCTACCTGTGCCTCCCGAGTGCTGGGATTAAAGGTGTGCGCCACCACGCCTGGCAGTTACTGAAATCTTTAGAGAACAGTTTTCTCAACTGTAAGTTAGGGGGTTCTGCACAGATCCAAGACCCCGAATGGGTGTGACATGACTTGCTAAGGTACCGTGTGCATGTGCCTGCTATCCTTTGTCCTAATGGCATCTAATTGTCGCCTGCCTGCGGCCCCTCCGCTGAGGATCACACCCTGGTTTGTCCTTTCGCCAGTGCACTATGTGACTGTGAAGTCACACCCGAAGTGGCTCCAGTTTAACACTAAAAAGGTGTTGCCTGGGCTGCAGAGGTGGCTTAGCGGTTAAGCGCTGGCCTGTGAAGCCTGAGGACCCCGGTTCGAGGCTCGGTTCCCCAGGACCCACGTCAGCCAGATGCACAAGGGTGCGCACGTGTCTGGAGTCCGTTTGCAGTGGCTGGAGGCCCTGGCGCGCCCATTCTTTCTCTGCCTCTTTCTCTCTGTGTCTGTCACTCGCAAATAAATAAATAAAAATAAATGTGTTGCCTGAGATAAACAATTAAAGATGCTGTACTTCTTTTTTTATTATTTTATCTTATTTTGGAGTTTAAAAAAATATTTTTATTTATTTATTTGAGAGCGACAGACAGAGAAAGAGGCAGATAGAGAGGGAAAGAGAATGGGCGCACCAGGGCCTTCAGCCACTGCAAACGAACTGCAGAAGCGTGCGCCCCCTTGTGCATCTGGCTAACATGTGCCCTGGGGAATCGAGCCTCGACCCCGGGTCCTTAGGCTTCACAGGCAAGCGCTTAACCGCTGAGCCATCTCTCCAGCCCAAGGATGCTGTACTTCTTAATACATTCTGAGAGGGATATTTGAGGAAACTAGCGCGCACAGGGCTGTGTGCAGACTCGGGGATCCTTTTTAAATCCATTCCTGCGATGCTCACTCCGCCCCGCAGAAAAGTGCTCTAAGTAACTGCTATCTGCTAGTGATCTGAATTGCTCCTGAATCATTTAACCAGTTGCCTTTGGAAATTGTGGAAACGCGTGGCTTGTTAATAACACCTAAAGTGGCCCTATTTTTCTACCAAATAGGTTATTCAGTTATGTATTCCACAAGATATTCTTAGACTTCTTTTTTGTTTTTCATTAAAAAAAAATTTATTTATGAGAGAATTGGCACTCCAGGGCCTCCAGGCACTGCATCCAAACTCCAGACACATGTGTCACCTTGTGCATCTGGCTTAAATGGACTGTGGGAAATGGAACTTGGGTCCTTAGGCTTCACAGGAAAGCACCTTAACCCTGGAGCCATCTTCCGGAGCCCTTTTAGACTTCTTTTGAAATAGCATTTTGTTGAACAGCCCAGACTAGTCTCAACCTCACTGTGGAGCCTAGGCTGTTGTCTCGCGTCTTTCATCATTTAAGATAATGCAGACTTGGCCAGGCGTGGTAGCACACACCTTTAATCCCAGCACTCAGGAGGCAGAGGAAGGAGGATCACCGTGGGTGTCCAGCCAGCCTGGCTAGAGAGAGACCCTACCTAGAAAAAAAAAAAAAGTGAAAAATAATACAAACTTAATGATGTTAATATACATATTTATTTATTTATTTGAGAGAGAGAGAGAGAGAGAGAATGGGCACGTTAGGGCCTCCAGCCAATTGCAAAGAAACTCCAGATGCTTGTGCCACCTTGTGCATCTGGCTTACATGGGACCTGAAGAATAGAACCTGGGTCCTCTGGCTTTGTAGGCAAGTGCCTTGACCACTAATCCATCCCTCCAGCCCCTTGATGATGTTAAGACTTTGATTAGTGTCCAAAGGTCTTCGGTGAAATTCTGCTTATGTGGTCTCTCTTTTTATTGACAATTTTTTTTGTCTGTTTGGTTTGGTTTTCGAGGTAGAGTTTCACTCTAGTACAGGCTGACCTAGAATTCACTATGTATCTCAGGTGGCCTCGAACTCATGCAATCCTCCTTCCTCTGCCTCCAGAGTGCTGTGATTAAAGGTGTATGTCACCATGCCTGGCTTTTTTTTTTTTTTTTAATGTGAGAGAGCATGAGGGGGGGGTAGGGAGAGGAGAGAGAGAATCCATGTGCCAGGGACTCCAGCCACTGTAATCGAACTCCAGATGCATGCGCCACCTAGTGGGCATGTGTGACCTTGCGTGCTTGCAACACCTTGTGCATCTGGCTTACGTGGGACCTGGAGAGTCGAACATGGGTCCTTAGGCTTCACAGGTAAGCATCTTAACCACTCGGCCATGTCTCCCATCCCACTGGTCACCTGCCATACGTGAAGAAAGAAGCGTTGCTGAAGGTGGGAGAAGCTCTGGGCCATGGGTGTAAGTATAAGCATTTCAAGAGCAATTGGATGGGCACAACATGCCCATTTACCCAAGCACCAGCAGTACAGTAGGTTTGGTTTTTTCCCCCGAAGGGAAAGATGGTTTAGTGGTTAAGGTGTTTGCCTGTAAGGCCAAAGGATCCCGGTTTGATTCTCCAGGACCCACGTAAGCCACATACACAAGGGGGCGCATGCATCTGGAGTTTGTTTGCAGTGGCTAGAGGCCCTGGCACACCTATTCTCTCCCTCTCTCTCAAATAAATAAATAAATGAAATATATTTTAAAAAACGGGGTGGGTGAGTGCTGGAGAGATGGCTTAGCAGTTAAGGTATTTGCCTGCAAAGCCAAAGGACCCAGGTTCAGTTCCTCAGTACCCACGTAGGCCAGGCGCACAAGGTGGTGCGTGTGTCCGGAGTTCGTTTGCAGCTGATGGAGGCCCTGTTGTGCAATTCTCTCTCTCTTTCTATAACTGCCTCTTTCTCTCACACAAATTAACTAATTAAAATATTTTTAAAAAAAAAAACAGGGAAAAACATTTGATGGTGAAATACATACCAACTTAATCTAAAACCAGGCCTACTTTATTAAACAGCAAGGAAAGCTGAGCTGTACCCATTGAACGTACAGTGCTGAGGCTCAGCCAGGACTGTCTTTCTGGGATCCTGAGCTGTGAACCAGAGGATACATGTTTGAAAGCAGCCAGATGCATATTTGTATAGGCGAGCATAAAGGAGGCTGCCTTTACCCCCGTCACTGTCTTCCCTCTTGCTCATTGTGCTCCCTTCAGTGTACTGGGGTTCCTGTGAAAGAGAGGAGGCAGTGTGGAGCTGGAGAAGAAAGGGGACAAACAAGCCTCCTGCTACGTAATGTGGACTTGAACTTGAAGACGGCCAAGGAGCGGGTTAGTGTCTAGTTGGCAGGAGAGTCCACGTGTGACGGGGTGATTATTTGAACCCCAAGTGGAAGTGCAACGGTGCCAGTGAGGAGGGTAAAAATCCTAGTTAAAAATGACGAGGGGGCTGGAGAGATGGTTTAGCTGTTAAGCGCTTGCCTGTGAAGCCTAAGGACCCTGGTTCAAGGCTCCATTCCTCAGGACCCATGTCAGCCAGATGCACAAGGGGGCGCACGCGTCTGGAGTTCGTTTGCAGTGGCTGGAAGCCCTGGCGCGCCCATTCTCTCTTCCTCTTTCTCTCTGTCGCTCTCAAATAAATAAATACATTTAAAAAAAATGATGAGGGAAGCAAGGCGTGGTGATGCACGCCTTTAATCCCAGCACTCAGGAGGCAGAGATAAGAGGATCGCCATGAGTTCGAGGCCAGCCTGAGACTACATAGTGAATTCCAGGTCAGCCTGAGTTAGAGTGAGACCCTACCTCAAAAAACAAACAAAAACAAACAAACAAAAAGAAATCATGAAGAATATAGGGTGTATGTATAAAATTGTGGTAATTATTTCTTCATTTCAAGAAAATTCTATGAAACAGCAATTAACTAAGTGATTTAGGAAATACAGATTTTGCACAATTTTTCTCTAGGTCTTCCCTCTGATTTGAATCTGTGGAGAGTCACTAACTTATCATTCTCACCTATATACAACCCCATCACAGCTTGTCTCTCCATGCAGTCTCCTTGTTTATTTATTTATTTTTTTTTATGAGAGAGAGAGAGAGTGCACAAGAGAGAGAGAATTGGTACACTAGGTCCTCCAGCCACTGAAATCAAACTCCAGATGTGTGTGCCACCTTGTGTGTCTGGCTCATGTGGGTCTTGGGGAGTCGAACCTGGGTCCTTCGGCTTTGCAGGCAAGTGCAGTGCCTTAACTGCTAAGTCATCTCTGCAGCCCCTTCTTCAGGTTTTATTGGTCAAAACTGATGCTCCTGCAAACAGTTAAGCCAGAGTGCAGTGTGATGTCATGTCTGAACACCGTTCCACATAGCAGGACAAAGTGACCCTGACATGGGCATATGTTCAGTCACACAGGGACAGCAGCGGGAGATGCTGACTCAGGGAGGCTGAGCTGGGCGGAGGTGAGGAGCCCGCTCTGCAGTGGAGGCGGGAAGAGCTACATCGCCTTTCAGCGACCTGCTTCTGGTCCCTGTCTGGGCCAGGAATTTCAGCAGAGATTCTTTTTTTTTTTTTAATATTTAAATTATTTATTTATTTATTTGAGAGCGACAGACACAGAGAGAAATACAGATAGAGGGAGAGAGAGAGAATGGGTGCGCCAGGGCTTCCAGCCACTGCAAGCGAGCTCCAGACACGTGCGCCCCCTTGTGCATCTGGCTGACGTGGGACCTGGGGAACCGAGCCTCGAACCGGGGTCCTTAGGCTTCACAGGCAAGCGCTTAACCGCTAAGCCATCTCTCCAACCCACTCTTGACAATTTCAAAGTTTGAAAAGTGCACCATGAAATGCCGGTGTTTGAATCTCAACGTGAAGACGAGTACAATTTAAGTATCCAATGTACAATAGGTCATTTTCCATCTGTGAGCAAAGATTTTTTTTTTAATGACAAATTATGGAGAATAGTAAAAAGCTCCAAATTTGCTAGGCTATGAATGAATGTGGAAAGCGAACTTGGAATTGTGTCTGCGGGAATCGTTCGATGACGTAGAGGTTTGGACACTGTGAGGCGAGACAGGGTGCCCGGTATTAGCCTCAGCTGGTCTCAGACTCACCGAGGACCTTGAAGGCATGATCCTCCTGCCTCCACCTCCCAAGTGCAGGACTTACAGGTGTGTGCCACCACACTGGGTTTATGCCATGTGGAGGATCCAGCCAGGGTCTCCACATGCCAGGCATGCCAGGCGAGCACTCTACCAATTGAGCTCCATCCTCTCCACAATGCAACTGTTGTTTTTTTCTTTCTTTTTTAATGTATTTATTTTTATTTGAGAGAGAGAGAGAAGAGGGAGAGAAAATGGGCACACCAGTGACTCTAGCGACTGCAAATGAACTCCAGACCCATGTGCCACCTTGTGCATCTAGCTTACATGGGACCTGGAGAATTGAACCTGGGTCTTTAGGCTTCACAGGCAAGTGCCTTAACCGCTAAGCCATCTCTCCAGCCCCCTCTTTTTTTTTTTTTTTTTTTTTTTTGTTTTTGAGGTAGATTCCTCCTCTAGCCCAAGCTGACCTGGAGTTCATTATGTAGTCTCAGGCTGGCCTCGAACTCACAGAGTTCCCAGTGCTGGGATTAAAGGCATGTGTCACCATACCCGGCCCATAATGTAACTTTAAAAAAATTTTTTTAAATTTGTTTTCAGGTCGGAGAGATGGCTTAGCAGTTGAGGTGATTGCCTGCTAAGCCCAAGGACACAGGTTCAGTTCCTCAGTACACATGTAAACCAGATGTACAAGGTAGTACATGAATCTGAAGTTCGTTTACAGCGGCTGGAGGCCCTGGCTTGCCCATTTTCTCCCTCCTTCCCTCTTGCTCTCTCTCAAATAAATAAATAAAGTCTTAATTTTTAAAATTTATTTTCAAGCAAACAGAGATAGAAGAGAAATAGAATGGGCGCATCAGGGCCTCCAGCCGCTGCCAAAGAACTCCAGATACATGCGCCACTTGGTGCAATTGGCTTTGTAGGAGAACTGGGACATTGATACCAGGTCAGGAGGCTTTGCAAGCAAGTGCCTTAATGGCTGAGCCATCTTCCCAGCCCCATAATGTAACATTTAACATGAGTTTAGTTTTCACGGAAAGAGAAGGGAAATCCAGAAGACACCGTGACTATTTGGGCTGATGACCCATGCTAAAGACGCCAGCACTTTAGTTTTGATGATAAATTCTTAGTTCCAGGAGCTGGAGGGATGGTTTAGCAGTTAAGGGGCTTGCTTGCAAAGGCAAAGGACACAGGTTCAATTCCCCTGGACTATCGTAAGGCAAATGCACAAGGTGGCGGTGCATGCATCTGAAGTTCGTTTGCAGTGGATAGAGGCTCTGGTGAGCCCTTTCTCTGTGTGTATCTAGAATAAATAAATTTTTAAAAACATATTAAAAAAGAAACTTTGGGGCTGGAGAGATGGCTTAGCCGTTAAGCACTTGCCTGTGAAGCCTAAGGACCCCAGCTGGAGGCTCAATTCCCCACGATCCACGTTAGCCAGATACCCAAGGGGGCGCACGCGTCTGGAGTTCGTTTGCAGTGGCTGGAGTCCCTGGCGCGCCCATTCTCTCTATCTGCCTCTTTCTCTCTGTGTTAAATAAATAAAAATAAACAAAAACAGACCTGTGGAAAGAACAAAGGAAGGAAAACAAAAATAATATGTTTAAAAAAATAAACTCTCCAGGGTTGTGAGGTGAAGCAGACTAAACCAGTGTTTCTCCTGGGTGCTTCAGTGCCTCAGTGCTCACCCCCGCAGTGTTTATATTGCCCTTTGATTGTCCTTGCTCCTGTTTGATACACCTAAGCGTTCCAATCGGGAGTGGCCAAGCTCTTGCAGTTGGCAACGCCTTGCTGCCTTCACAACACAACATTGTCACCCGCGGAGTCCAAGGTGGCGCAAAGCAGGGCTCCAGAGAGACACTGCTTCAAAACAAATCACTTAGTTGAAATATGAAACCAGAAATCGAGCTGGCACGGTGGCATACACCTTTAATCCCAGAATTCAGGAGGCAGAGGATCACTGAAATTTCGAGACTCTAAGAGGAAAAGAGGCAGATAGAGTGAATGGGCACACCAGGGCCTCTAGCCACTGCAAATGAACTCCAGACACGTGCGCCACCGAGTGCATATGGCCTATGCGGGTACTAGCAAATCAAACCTGTGTTCCCAGGCTTCTCAGGCAAGTGCCTTAACTGTTAAGCCATTTCTCCAGCCCAAGACAAGCCTTCTATATATAGTTGATTGAAACAGATTCTGGGCCTGGTTGCAAAGCGTAAGGACCCCAGGTTCAATTCCCCAGTACCCACCTAAAGCCACACAAAGTAATGCATACATCTGGAGTTTGTTTGCAGTACCTGGAAGCCCTGGTGTGCCCATTCTCTCCTATCCCCACCCCATCTTTCTCTGCTTGTAAATAAAACTTAAAAGAATAATAAGTTTAAAAAAAGCAAAGAAAATGAGCTGGGCATGGTGGCACACTCCTTTGATACCAGCACTCAGGAAGCAGAGGTAGGAGGTCTGCTGTGGGTTTGAGGACAGCCTGAGATTATACCTTGGGGGGGGGGGGGGGAGAAAAAAGATTCTTTTGTTAGATTCAAGTACTTAAGGGGACGACAACCCAATTGGTTAGTATATTCAAAGGTCAGTGGTAGACGGTGGGCAGCAGGGGGCGCTGTCGCAGTCGCAGATGAATCTAGATCAGACAGGCATTCCATTCCTGCCAGGGCAGATTGGCACCTTCTGGTTCTCTCCTTTGGGCTTCTGGCCCTAACTGAGACTACCCGAAAGAAGCTAGCAATCTAATCATATGTGTTATATTTTATATATTTTTTTTACCTTTATTGTAAATTCTCTTTTCTTTATGCAATTTTTTTTTTTCTTTGCTGGCGCCTGCATTTTGGGAGTGCTTCCTGCAAACAGGTACGTGAGAAGTCAAATTTTGGAGGGCTTCCCTGTCTCAAAATGGCCTTACCGACCCTCACAATAATTTGTCTTGATAGAAAATTCCGGGAAGAAAATACTTTCCTTTTGAAAACATTCTGCATGTGTATGTATGTCTGGGTGTGACCATGCCCATGTGTGAGGATGCATACGTGCATATGTGTGCGTGAGTATGTGAAAGTCTGAGGCCAATGTCGGGTGTTTTTCTCAATTGCTCGCTACCGTTTTGTGAGGTAGGGTCTCACTCTAGCCCAGGCGGACCTGGAATTCACTTTGTAGTCTCGGGGTGGCCTCGAACTCTTGGCGATCCTCCTACCTCTGCCTTCCAGTGCTGGGATTAAAGGCGTGGGCCACTAGGCCCAGCTGTTTATTGTTTTTGTTTTTCGAGCCCAGACTGGCCTGGAACTCACTATGCAGTCTCAGACTAGCCAGGAATTCACTATGTAATCTCAGACTAGCCTTGAATTCACAGTGATCCTCCCACCTGTACTTCCTGAATGCTGGGATTAAAGGTTCGGGCCACCAGGCCTCACCCCTGTTGCTTTTCTGTCAATTTCCTCAAATTTCTTCTACATATTTTCCCATGTCATACTTTCATTTTTAAAAATATTTTCTCTGCATATTCTGTGGTTACAATTATCTTTGTTTTGTTAGAAGCAGTATTTTCTTTCTTTTTTTTCCTAGAGACATTAATGATCTTAAAAAGGTTACTTTTTGATCTCTTTATCTTCCTCACTGACCTGTTTTTATTTCCCTTACTTGTCTTTCCCCCTCGCTGCTTCAAAGTCGATCTTCATTCATATCCTTGCTGTCTTTGACTCCGTGATATCTGGCCATATTTAAAGAAGTCCATTTGGAATTCTACACGAGTGCAAACACCTTGTAAGCATGTTGCTCTGCTGGGCGGGTAGATGGTCGGCTTAGCTATGGAAAGTTTACTGTGCCCAGAAGTCAGAGATAAAAGGCATGCAGACAGGGAGGGCCATGTGGGAAAGTCAGCAGATTGGGTGGAAGGTCAGAGCCACTACTGAGGTTTTCCCAGAGGTAAACAAGGCAGGGCCCGGTCAAAGGTTCAGACCAGTTAGCTTGATAATTCCCTGGTGCTGTAACCATAGGGGCACTTTCTGGTTTCCTAGTGCTGGGCCCTGGGGTAATAAAGGCTGAGGAATGTTGCCTCCTGGAGTGTGCCAGCCAGACAGAGGAGGTTGGTCAGTTTGAGTGTCAGGTATGGCCTTCACTGACCCTTTTACTATGTCTAAGAATTGGTCCAGCTTTTCAGATAGCATACAGTCTACCAGGATACTTTCTCAAGCTAGGGGCCTGAATACCATTAGTACCCCTTCATACTGTCTGTCTGTCCCTCTGTGTATCTTGTATTTATTTTTTCCCAAGGTAGGGTCTCCCTCTAGCCCGGGCTGGCCTAGAATTCACTATGTTGTCTCAGGGTGACCTCAAACTCATGGCGATCCTCTACCTCTGCCTCCTAAGTGCTGGGATTAAAGGCGTGCATCACAACGCCTGGCTAGCTTGTATCTTTTTAAAAAATATTTTATTTGAGAAAAAGAGAGAGAGAGAACATGTGGGTACTGGGGAATCTTCTGGGTCTTGTGCCTGCAGGAGATTAAAAGAAGGACCACAATAATCCTCCTCTCCTATCACGTGCTATGGGCTCTAAGCATGTGTCTTCCTACATGTACCTCCTACTGCCCAAGAGTGTTAAGAGGTGGAGCCTTAAAAAATAGAAGGCTAGAGGGATGGCCTGGCGGTTAAGGTGTTTGCCTGCAAAGCCAAAGGTCCCAGGTTCCATTCCCCAGGACCCACATTAACCAGATGCACAAGGGGGCACATGTGTTCAGAGTTGGTTTGTAGGGCTGGAGGCCCTGGCATGCCCCAATCTCTCTCTCTCTTTCTCTGTCAAATAAATAAATAAATTTTAAAAAGGTTAAAAAAAAGAGGTGGAGCCTTTGGGAATGATTAAGTCATGAAGGCCTGACAATAATAAACATAATTTTTTTTTTTTATTTGGTTTTTCGAGGGAGGATCTCACTCTAGCCCAGGCTGACCTGGAATTCGCTATTTAGTCTCAGGGTGACCTTGAACTCTTGGCGATCCTCCTACCTCTGCCTCCTTAGTGCTGGGATTAAAGGCGTGCGCCACCACGCCTGGCTGATTTATATAAATAGAAAGAAAGAACAATAATTGAGGGCTGTTAAGATGGCTTAGAGGTTATTATGGTCTTTGCCTGCAAAGCCAAAGTTCAGTTCCCCAGGACCCACGTAAGCCAGATGCACTACGGGCCGCATGCATCTGGAGTTCGTTTGCAGTGGCTGAAGGCCCTAGCGCACCCATTCTCTCTCTCTTTCTCATTCTCTGCCTCTTTCTCTCAAATAAACAAATAAAATATATTTTTTTTTAAAAAGAAAAACAATTGAGAAACATCATGGAAAAAGAAAAGACATGGAGTGTGTTAGTTACTTTATTCTTGTGACCACACAACCTGACAGGAAACAGCTTAAGGAAGGAAAGAGTTCATCGTGAGGACAGTTCCATCACAGTGGGGTGGTGTGGGGGGGCATGGCCTGGTGGCCACAGCACAGGAGCTGGCGTCCAGCTGATCACAGTGCTTCCACAATCAAGAAGCAGACACGGCAAACAGGACGCGCTGTTGAAGAGCCAATCTGACTCCATTTTAACAGCAAGAGCCGTGTGGATATAATGACTAAGTTAAGTTTTTGGTTCTGTTAACTTTCTAAAGTCAGCTGGGGCCATAGGTTGCTCCCTGGGTACTGTTCCCAGGACTGTGTATTCAGAACGTTCCAGGAAGTTGTTTAGCTGTCACAGCTGGTCTGCTTCTGTCACCTCGCTTGCTCACCTCTGAAAACGCCCTTCCCTCTGACTTCTATGGTTTCACCTTATGAAAAAGAGCTCGAAAAGCCACCTGGAGCTGCTCTCGACACCCCCAAACCCTGCCTTAGCTCCCTAGGGCCAGACTGCTCTGTTGTGCACAATTAAAAAGAAATTTGGGCATAATTTGTGGTCAGTGGTCTTTAGTCTCCTGCCCCAGGCTATAAGACCTCAGGCCCTTACCCACAGTCACCCAAACCTTCCAGCAAGGCTCCGCCTCCTAAAGTTCTAAAGCCTTCCCAAACAGCAGCCCCAGTGGGGGACCAAGTGTTCAAAGGCCGGAGCCTAAGTGAGACAGTTTGTATTTAGACCACACATGGGAAAGCTTGTTTTCTTGCTTCCATGATGAAAGTTAAGTTTATTTTTTGGCTTTGTTTATTTATTGGCTTTTCGAGATAGGGTCTTACTCTAGCTCAGACTGACCTGGAATGCACTATGTAGTCTCAGGGTGGGCCTCGAACTCATGGCGATCCTCCTACCTCTGCCTCCAGAGTGCTGGGATTAAAGGCGTGCACCACCACGCGCAGCTAGTGGGTTTATTTATATTTATTTATTTGCAAACAGAGACAGACAGACTAGCTACTGCAAATTCCAGATGCCTGGGCCACTTTGTGTATCTGGCTCTATGTGGGTCCTGGAGAATCAAACCGCGGTCTTTAGGCTTCACAAGCAAACACCTTAACCGCTGAGCCATCTCTCCAGCCCCTTGTGGGTGTTTGGTAAGCCCCCGAGGCTGAGACCCCGATAAAAGACTTATGGATGGCGGTTCCTGTTTTCCCAACTGTCCAGAAGTCACCTGATTTACACAGGGCAAAACAACCTTTCACTTCCTTATCTTCCCCCCTGTCAACACCACCAAATGAAAGGCTCAGCTCTTGGACGCTTAGTAGGAAACCCAGAGGCCTGGCTGGCACCTGCTGCCCATGCCTGGCCATCTTCCACTTGCCTTCCAGCCAGGACTTCGCGTTCACTGGAGCCTATTTCACAAAAGAAACAAAAGAACTGTGAACATCAACAACAAAACCAGAGTTAAACCTAAACTGCTTCACGTTTTCCTTTTCAGAAGCCAGGCCCAAGCTTCTGGGTGAAGAGACGTCTGAGATGGCAAGTCATGTCCTTGTGAAGCCCCTTGGCCTTCATCCCCAGCACCCATCACTTCTGCGCACCTGGCCGGCTCCCTCCCTTCGCCTGGCACAGCTCAGGAATCCCTGAGTCACGCTCTGTCTCAGCTGCCATTCTGGGCACGAAATGCCAGCGCGGATGCGGGCAGCATGACTCGAGCGGGGAGGAGGGGCGCAGGGGACCACGCCGAGGCCAAAATGCAAGCACGGGGCTATTTCAGCTTAGGCCAGAGGATGCCATGATGCCCGGCTGCGCGCGTGCCATCCCCACCCGGGCCTCTCCGCCCCGCAATAACCAGGCTCCAGCTGGGAAAAGCTAGACTTTGCGCTGGTGTTACGTTTTTTGGGGGGGAGAGCGGAGAGGGTGGGCGCAACCAAAGAAACGCGAAGCAAAGGGGAAGAAGATATTTCTGGAGCATTCCTCTGGCTTTAAGACTGCGGTCCACGTCGCGGTCGTTTGCACGAAATACCCACGGAAGCGTCGCCGCGCTCTCGCCCGAGTCGGTCGAGGGGGGTTCAGGCGGAAAGCAGGCAGCAGCCGTCGCGGGGCGCTTCGGGGCGCCCCTGCCGCCGCGGGTCCGGCGCTCCGGGGGCGCGGCGTGGGGCGGGGCGGCGTGATGTCACAACGCCGCCGCCCCGCCCCGCTGTTTTTGTGTTTCCCAGCTCCAGGGAGAAAAGCCATCGGGGTTTCGGTACCTGCTCGTTCTCCCCCACTCCCCGCCCTCTCCTTCGGGTCGGGGTCCAGCTCGTCCTCGAGATCCCCTCCCTCCGGAGCCCGGGCCCACGGCGCGGCGCCCTCGGAGGCCGACACCTGCCCGCGCGCGGCGCCGTCTCCCCGCGTCCAGCTCCTCCCTCGCCGCCTTCCCGCCTGCCGGGCCTCGAACTCGGGATCGCCGCGCTCCGGCATCATGAAGTTCCAGTACAAAGAGGATCATCCCTTCGAGTATCGGAAAAAGGAAGGAGAAAAGATCCGGAAGAAGTACCCGGACCGGGTTCCGGTGAGTAGCGCGGGGAGAGACGGATGGATGGATGGATGGATGGATGGCCCTGGGCGCTGGCAGGGGTCCCCAGGAGGGATCGGAGATGGCGTGACACCGCTGCACCCCGACATTCCCAACCCCCCTCCCCCACTTCCCACCTTGCACGACTGCGAAAGCCCGTCTCCCGCGGCCGGCCCCGTCCCGGGAGCCGAGCCGCGGCGCGCGGTGACTCAGCAGTAATGCCCGCACGTGCGGAGGCAGGTGGTACCCAGCCCGGCGGGCGCGCGCCTGTGATTGGTCCTCCCTCCGTCCCCCCCCCCATCTCCATCCCCACTCCAGACCCGACCCCAGGTTGGATGCCTTTATTAAGAAATCTGGAAAGGGCTGGAGACATGGCTTGGCGGTTAAGGCGCTTGCGGGGCAAAGCCAAAAGGCACAGGTTCGATTCCCCACGGAGCCACGTAAGCCAGATGCTCAAGGTGGCGCATGCGTCTGGAGTTTGTTTGCTGTGGCTGGAGGCCCTGGGGCACACATTCTCCCCCCCCCCCCTCCCTCTCTCTCTTTCTCTCTCTGTTCCTGCATCTCATTTTCTCTCTCCAATAAAATATATTTTAAAAAATCTACCTGGGCGTGGTGGTGCTCACCTTTAATCCCAGCACTTGGGAGGCTGAGGTTGGAGGATCTGAGTCTGGAGTTTGTTTGCAGTCGCCTGAGGCCCTGGTGCGTCTCTTCTTACTCTTTTTAAGTAAATAAATAAATAAAAACGAAGGCTGGGAAGATCCCAGGAGCTGGGGTCCTGTGTCCCTCCACGTCCGCCTCCGATGGGTGGTTTCCTTGAAGCCGGCGTGGCCCATGTGCGTTTGGACGCTTATGGGCAAGGGGGAGGTTCGGAAGCCTGGAGAGTTTTTTGCATTTTCTTAGAATTAGGAGGAGGTGTGTGTGGGAGGGGGGGGTGGCGAGTCACCAAAGAGGCCCTGGCAAACAAGGTCACGTTCTCTGCGCCACAGCCAGCTGGCCGCTTTGCTGGCCTCCAAGGCCATGATGCAGGACTGTGAGTTAATGAGCCCTGGGCCCAGAGACCCGGGACCCCGAGGGCTTTTTCTTCCCTGAACTGGGTGAATTGGTTAATGATGCGGCAGTGGTGGCTCTCAGCATCCGGGCTTCTTTCCCATTACCCCCTCCCCCGCCCACTTTTTTTTTCCCCCTCTTCTGTGGGCTGCGCAGTGGAATTGGAAGACTGATTTACACCGCTGGTAGATTTGGGGAGGAATGTGTCACCTTTAGGCCAGGACATAAGATTAGTATTAACATGTAACTTTAAAAGATTAAAAAAAACATTGGATCCCGGGGTGATGCGCACCTTTTAATCCTAGCACTTGGGAGGCTGAGGTTGGAGGATCATTATGAGTTCAAGGCCAGTCTGGGGCACTCTGTAGCCAAGTCAGCCTGGGCTAGAGGAGACCTTATCTTGAAAAGGAAAGAAAGAAAGAGAGAAAGAGGAAGGAAAGAAAGGAAGACAGAAATTTGAGTTATCTGATCCTTTTCCTTGACCTGCAGGGACACTTTGAGATTCTTACCTAATTTATCGCCACCAGAAGAAATCTGGAACCCCTGATGTTAAAATCCTTGCGCCCCTTTCCTATAAGGAAGATAAGAGATTTAAGCATTCCATTTTTTTTTTTTCCCCCCCGAGGTAGGGTCTCAGGCTGACCTGGAATTCACTGTGTTCTCTCAGGGTGGCCTTGAACGCACAGTGCGGTCCTGCTCCCTCTTCCCAGCAGATAAGACATTTGAGAGGCTGCCATTCTCCAGGTATTA
This sequence comes from Jaculus jaculus, assembly GCF_020740685.1. Classification (NCBI taxonomy): domain Eukaryota; kingdom Metazoa; phylum Chordata; class Mammalia; order Rodentia; family Dipodidae; genus Jaculus; species Jaculus jaculus. Next base: position 4,750,621 of record NC_059124.1, on the reverse strand, counting down.
GACAATGGGTGGGGGAGTCGGTCAGTCATGATCTATATCCAGTACATGACCCTTCACAAATGATTCCTTTGAGCTCCAGACCTTGGAAGACTGTTTTAAAAGTTTCTCCCACTTCTCCTAATCCCAGTCATCCTTTTTAATAACACTAAAAAATGACATCGCTCTTATTGACATTTACCACATACCTAAGCAGGATTCTATACACCCACACTGTATTGTCCCTGAACCCTCACGGAATGTTATCATGCAGAGAAAGCACAGGAGAATGAAAATGAAACCGCTTCCCAGAGGCGTGAGGCTGCTGGTCTGTGGCCGAGGAGGAATCCAGCCCGTAGTCAAGCTTCCCAGTTTCCCGGCCCTTCCTTCACCTCCAAGCTGTGTTTTCTGTTTCTAGTACAGGGCTTGCCTGCCGTGTGCTTCACACTGTTGAGACCAGAGGTGAATTTTACTCTCTCTGCAGGTCACAGTGTAGACTGGGAGCAAAATCTATCTTAAGTAGAATAGGAATTTAAGTCCTTACCCAGGAGTTGATAAGGGCTGGCTTTTCTTGTAGCTCTGACATGCACCCATCCCCAAACCCAGTGAAAATCCCCTTAGTTCCTCTACGCAGACTCATTCACCTGCGTTCACTCAGAAAAGTTCAGTTTGTCCTCACTCATTCCTGTTCACGAGCACAGTAAAATGTTATCGCTGCAAGATAATTTATAGTTCCTCTCCAGTCTCAGGGCTCTTGAGACAATTAGCTGGTGACCCTCTTTCTAGCCAAGACACAGGATGAGATCTGGCTGAGTGCTGGGACTTTTGTTTTGGGGGGCTAGGGATTGAACCCTTGCAAAGCAGACTCCACACCAGTGACATCCTCTGCCCCAAAGATGTGGCTTTAATTCAGTGCTTTGTCAGGAATTCCCTGAGATCTCGGGCAGAGCTCATTTTCTAAATTACTATTTTTATTTATTTATTTGAGAGAGAGATACAGAAATAGGCAGGTAGAAAGAGACACACAGAGAGAGAATGGGTGCGCCAGGGCCTCCAGCCACTGCTAAGGAACTCCAGATGCGTGCACCCCTTTGTTCATCTGGCTTACGTGGGTCCTGGGGAGTCAAACCTGGGTCCTTTGGCTTTGCAGGTAAGCGCCTTAACTGCTAAGCCATCTCTCCAGCCCTAGAATTCTTAATATTAGTGTGGTTTGGTGGCCTGTTTGCAGAAAAGATAATTAGAGCAGGCAGTTCGTAAAGCCCCACTGTGATGATTTCCTAACCCTGACCGTAGGGGTGTGTGTGTGTGTGTGTGTGTGTGTGTTGGAAGATGACTATGATGTGATCTTGGAAGAACAGAGGCTGTATGGAAACCCACCGCAGCAGGAACTGTCCTGTCCACACTGTTTGTAAACATTCTCCTGAGGTTTAGCTATGTTAGCCCCCTTGCACAGCCTCTGAGAAGTCAGGGCTCCCTGGGAGAGATGGTTTTGTGGGTCAGTTAGGGCCTCAGCAATTACTCTTACCCTCCTGTTTCTCCCCAGAAGCCTCCACCTCGCACTGCCGTCTGCTCTGTGGCTCTCGGTTGGTCTCCTTCCTGCAGTCGCTTGGTAGGAGCTGCCAGGCCCAGGTCCCGTGGAGTGTGCCGGGCTCCCCATTTCACTCTCGTTCTCCCGCAGTTTTGGACCTTTGGTCAGCTTGTGAAGCTCTATTATTATTTTATATTATTTATTCATTTATCTGCTTGCGAGAGAAAGAGGCAGAGAGTGGCCTCCAGCCTCTGCAAACAAACTCCAAATGCATGCGCTACCTTGTGCATCTGGTTTATGTGGGTCCTTGGGAATCGAACCTGGGTCCTTAGGCGTTGCAGGCAAGAGCCTTAATTGCTAAGACATCTCTCCAGTCCCGCAGTTTTTTTTTAAATGTGCAACTCACATCTGTCTGCCTTAATCCCGTCCCCACCCCCCCGCCCCCGAGGGAGGGTATCATTGTGGCCCAGAATGAACTGGAATTTACTATGTAGTCTCAGTCTGTCCTTGAACTCACTGTCCTCCTTACCTCTGCTAGGATTAAAGGTGTATGCTACCACGCCCAGCCTACCAAAGCGTTTATTGTATTTATTTATTTATGTATGGTATTTAGAGGCTTGTCTTGAACTCAGGACCTTGTGCATACTATACAGTCACCCTACCAGTAGCCTGCGCTCTTGGCCCTCCAGGTTTTGTTTCTAAGTTCAGGTGTGATTATGATCCGTGTCCCAAATGTGAGTTTCCTGGTTCAGGAGTCTTTTTCTCCAGCAACACAAGTTTTGGGTTACGTTTCCTGTTCCTTTAGAGAGCTTCTAACTTTTCCCTTCAAATTAATATTTCTGTTTAGAGAGGTGCTTAAGGTCTACTGAACATTTTCCTATAAAATCACATGTATTACTTAAGGTCCACATGTTAGTCCCATGGATTTATATATGAAGTGTTTCAAAGTTATCTTTTAATTACAATGCAGAGTCTCAGAGAGGTTAGTAACCTAACAAAGGTCACATAGATATGAGGTATCCTTTTCAGTGTTCTGTCTCACTGCACATAGCTTGTATGTAGAATTATTTTTTCTGAACTAATAATCTAATATTAATGTTTTATAAGTTATTTTCTATCTTATAAGCTTATGTATATAAAAAATTAAGATTTGTTATGTAGTTTTGTTGTTACAGAAATGCATGATTTTTATAAGACTTGAAGTAGTATAGAAACATTTCATGAAAATTCCTTAAAATCCTAGCAACAAGCTGGGCATGGTGGCGCACGCCTTTAATCCCAGCACTCGGGAGGCAGAGGTAGGAGGATTGCCATGAGTTCAAGGCCACCCTGAGACTACAGAGTTTATTCCAGGTCAGCCTGGACCAGAGTGAGACCCTACCTCGAAAAACCAAAAAAAAAAAAAAAAAAATCCTAGAAACATAACTGATAAAAGGTTTAATGTGTTGATTTCATGGTGTCAAGTGTCATTCATTATAAAAAAATTTTGAGGGGCTAGAGAGATGGCTTCATGGTTAAGGCATTTGCCTGCAAAGCCAAAGGACCCAGGATCAATTCCCCAGGACCCACGTAAGCCAGATGCACAAGGTGGCGCATGTGTCTGGAATTCGTTTGCAGTGGCTGGAGGCCCTGGTGTGCCCATTCTCTCTCTGTGTGCCTCTTTCCCTCTCCTCAAAAAATAAATAAAAATGAAATATATTTTATAAAGGATTTGGGATGGAGAGGTGGCTCAGTGGCTAAAAGAGCTCGCTCGTCAAGCCTAATGGCCTGGGTTCAGTTCCTAAGTAACCAATGTAAGCCAGATGCACAAGTGACACATGCATCTGGAATTTATATGCTGTGGTTAGAGGCCCTGGCACACCTCTAACTCTTTCTGACTACCTCTTCTCTCTGTCTCTCTCTCAAATAAATAACTAAAATAAAAAAATTAAAAAAAATTTATTTGACATACACAAAGAGAGACAGAGAGAAAACGGGTGGCTGTAGCTTACGTGAGCACAGGGGAATCGAACTTAGGTCCTTAGGCTTTGCAAGCAAGCACCTTAACCACTAATCCATCTCTCCAGCCCAAAATAAATTTAAAAAATAAAAATAAAAATGTTTGATGTTTTAACAATTTCCTTTGAACAGTGAACACTTTTTTGCAGTCATCCTTAATAATTTTGAAAAAAGATTGGAATGTAACCTACATTACCTGTGTACTTCCCGTTACTGTAGACAAATACTTGACAAAATCGACTTCTAAAACAAAGATTTATCTTTGCTCATGGTTTCAGAGGTTTTGGTCCATTTTCTGTTGGCCCGATGGGTTTTGGGGCTTGTGGAGTCATCTTGTCACGGAGATCGACTGGCCTCATGCAAAGTGAAAGAAAGAACCACAAAGTGTCGCCCTCTCCTTTAAGGCCACACCCCCGTGACCTAAGCCTCCACGAGTTCCCAGCTCTTACCATAGCTTCTACCACTTCTCAATAGTGCCAAGCTACGGGCACTGGGCACTGTGTGTGTAATAAATGGCTGGCTTGTATATGTGTATAATTAGTATTGTGTGTGTGTGGCATATGCGTGTGTAAGCGTCCTTTAGCTCTATGCACTGGCCTATGGCACACCCCTTATTTGTGGCAGCCAGAGCCAAATGTCAGGTGTCCCATTTCCACCCCCGCTGGAGCAGAGTCTGAGTCACTGATGTGAACGGGGCAATCGCTGGTCTCTGCCCTGCTCTGCTGGACTGGGTTACAGCTTGCTCGAAGCCCAGCTGTTTCTCTGCAATCTAGAGATTGAAAGTTGGGGGCAGTTTCAGGCCCCATTGGGCGCTCATGCTCGCTTGGGAAAGTCGCTTAACAACACCGAGCCCTTTCTTCCGCCGTTTGAAAGAATAAAACTAATAGGTCATCAAGAACTGACTGAGAAATCAAGACAGCCTTGATACCAGAAGATGCCTGTCCTTCACTGTGCCTTGCAGGTAGCTTGTGGCTGTTAAGCTCAGGAAGGAGGTGAGGGAGGCGTTGGACAGTCAGCTTGAGCCTAGACGGCCTCTGCCGGCCGGGCTGGGGTGCGGTGTTCGCAACGCTGCTGGGGGCTGTGGTTTTCACCCCCACCCTCCCTTTGTCCATCCAGGTCATCGTGGAGAAGGCTCCCAAAGCCAGGGTGCCTGATCTGGACAAGAGGAAGTACCTGGTGCCCTCTGACCTCACAGGTAAAGTGCTTTGCTTCCCTGACCCACCCACCCACCCATGCAAAACACGCTTGCTCCTTAGCTCAGGCGCACACCTGAGAAAAGTGAGTGGGGTTTCCAGGAAGCCACTGAGTAGCAGTTCACACTCCAGTATTCTCTCATTTCCAGTTGCCCACTCACCACACCATATTATACCCCCCCCCCAAAAAAGTAAAAACAGCTGTCCCTGGCTTACACCCCATTGAAGATCAGCTGTGTCTCTGCGATGTCCATTTGTGGCAAATCAGCCCAGTTTCTTGGGAGGGCCACATTTTAGACCAATTTTTCAACTTTATCCCCTGAAGGTATGCAATGATCTGTTTTCCAGATTCTGGGTTGGCTTACAAGTGTATAGTGTATGGTCACCTTTACCTTGAGCCTTAATGGGATGCTCGCTGCATTTAGGAGACTGTGGAAAGACTCCTTCCTCCTTCCTTCCTTCCTTCCTCTCTTTTTTCTTTTTTTTTCTGAGTTAGGGTCTCACTCTGGCTCAGGCTGACCTGGAATTCACTGTGTCGTCTCAGGGTGGCCTCGAACTCACAGCGAGCCTCCTACCTCTGCCTCCCGAGTGCTGGGATTAAGGGCGCGCGCCACCCTGCCCGGCCCATGGGAAGACTTCTGTAGACGTGCTTGCTGCAGCGTTTATACACGTGTGTGCCGCAGTATTAGCACTGTGGAGCCTTTTCTGTGTTCTTCAGGACAAGGTTAAGCAGCAGCGAGTGGACTGTGCTCAGGGGTACAGGGTCCAGTAGAGCTCATTGCAGTGTCTGTTTCTCGGAGTGGGGGCTGGGTCTGGAAAGCCATGGAAAGCCACTTTGACACAGCGATGGGAATGTTTTGGTCTGGATGCCTGTCATGCCCCCCAAAGTCATCCTTAGACTGAATTGGTCTGAAATTTAATAGGCACAAAGGGGACCAGGCTCCAGGTGACGTGTCAGGGTTACACAGGTCTCTTGAGTTTCCTTTTAAACCTCTTGGGCAATGTGTTCGGGCTTTTCGCCAGTGTTCCCTGAAGCTGGTGGGGGGACAGATACGATAGAGGGCTTTTTGTTTCTTTTGACCCCCTGGGCCGCCTCCTGCTAACCTTTTCCTGTGGTCCTTACCCTTTGGTTTGGCCTCTTCCTTCCTGCAGTTGGCCAGTTCTACTTCTTAATCCGGAAGAGGATCCACCTCAGACCCGAGGACGCCTTATTCTTCTTTGTCAACAACACCATCCCTCCCACGAGTGCCACCATGGGCCAGCTCTATGAGGTACTGTTGTGGTCACAGCGGCCCCTGGCAGACAGCCTGGCATCCCGTAGCTTTTGTTCAGGGCGTTTGTTGATAAGACACCTGGGAAGTAGGGCAGGCCGGGCTGCTTATGAGGATCCTCTTACACCTGGGAGATGAGACGCCCTGCCAGATGTCATCCCGGCGAGAGCTTTTCTCAGATGTGCCTGGTGACAGTCCTTCAGTGCTGGGCATTTGGTTTTTGAGGTACGGTCTCACTCTAGCCCAGTCTGAACTGCCATTCACCTTGGAGTCTCAGGGTGGTCTTGAACTCATGGCGATCCAACCCTCTCTGCCTGCCAAGTGCTGGGATCAAAGGCGTGTGCCACCCCACCCCAGCTTGCATTGTCTTTCTTTCTTTTTTTTTTTTTTTTAAATTTTTATTTATTTATTTATTTGAGAGCGACAGACACAGAGAGAAAGACAGATAGAGGGAGAGAGAGAGAGAATGGGCGCGCCAGGGCTTCCAGCCTCTGCAAACGAACTCCAGACGCGTGCGCCCCCTTGTGCATCTGGCTAACGTGGGACCTGGGGAACCGAGCCTCGAACCGGCGTCCTTAGGCTTCACAGGCAAGCGCTTAACTGCTAAGCCATCTCTCCAGCCCTGCATTGTCTTTCTTAAAGACAGAAATGCTCCTGGCAGCCACGCATCCCTAGGAATCTACCCGAAGCAGTTCTTGTCCGGCAGCTTGGCGCGGGAGTGAACTGTGCATCTCAGCAACCTGCTCCTCGTGCGACTGTCCCGGGCTGCCGCTGGTGAAAGTGCGCGGCACGGCGGGCTCTGGAGAGTGGGGTGTCCTCACGGCTCGTCCCACATGAATTCTGAAGATCTGACGATTGACCAGCAGCAGGGGAAGCAAGACCAGGGCTGGAGAGATGGGTTAGTGGTTAAGGTGCTTGCCTGCGAAGGTCCAAGGACTCATGTTCCGTTCTCCAGGTCCCTCGTTAGCCCCCCAAAAGTAATGCAGTGCACAAGGTGGCACACGCACCTGGAGTTTGATTGCAGTGGCTGGAGGCCCTGGTGGGCCAATTCTCTTTCCTCTCTCTCTATCTCTGTATCTCACTCTTTCACTCTCTTACATTAAAAAAAAAAGGCGAGTCTGTTGGGCTTGCCTCAAAAATTAAAAAAATATAATAAATGAAGACAATGCCAGGCACGTTGGTGCATTTCTTTAACTCCAGCACTTGGGAGGCAGAGGTGGGAGGAGACGACGTAGTGAATTCCAGGTCAACCTGGGCTAAAGGGAGACCCTACCTTGAAAAGCCAAACAAACAAACATCAAGACAAAAATTTTATGTTACTTAGGTTGTTTTTCAATCTACGGTCTCACTGTAGTCCAGGCTGACCTAGAACTCACTATGTAGTCTCAGGGTGGCCTCGAACTCACAGAGATCCTCCTCTCTCTGCTTCCCCAGTGCTGGCATTAAAGGTATGCGCCACCACACCTGGCAAAAATTTTAAGTTGATTAACAGAGAAAGCAGCTTAGCATATCAGATATGAGTTGGTTTAGTTGGTAAATTTTCAGAATCTTAACTTGCAATAAATATAAAGGATAAAGGACTTTGCTGTGCATGTGACCTAAGACTGCAACTGCTTCAGTCCTGAGATGGTGTCACCCAGGATGCTGCGGCTCATTAACACATCAACATCGAATGTCCCTAATCCAGCCTTCCTCCCTAGCACACGCGTACCGCCTGTATGCACATGCTCCACGGTCTGTCTTATGATACTCTCCCGCGAAAAGGGTTTTGTTAAGAGGAAGGCTCGTCCTTCTCTTCATGGCTTTCTTCCGTCCATACGTCATGTTTTCTGTACAGGTTTTTTTGTGTGGAAAGTCAGAGCTCAAAGTTTCATTGCAACCAGTTCTGCTGGGTTTTATTTTATTTTTTAGTTATTTTATTTATTTTTTAAATTAATTTTTATTTATTTATTTTTTTCTTTTCAAGTTTTTTTTTTATTAACAACTTCCATGATTATAAAAAAAAAAATCCTATGGTAATATGCTCCCTCCCCCCACTTTCCCCTTTGAAACTCCATTCTCCCCATCTCAATCAGTCTCTTTTATTTTGATGTCATCATCTTTTTCTCCTATGATGATGGTCTTGTGTAGGTAGTATCAGGCACTGTGAGGTCATGGACATCCAGGCCATTTTGTGTCTGGAGGAGCACGTTGTAAGGAGTCCTACCCTTCCTTTGGCCCTTACATCCTTTCTGCCACCTCTTTTGCAATCGACCCTGAGCCTTGGAAGGTGTGATAGAGATATTGCAGTACTGAGCGCTCTGGTCACTTTTTTTGGCTATTTTATTTTATATTTATTTGCAAGCAGAGAGAGAGAGATAGACAGAGAGAGGGAGAATGGGCACACCAGGGCCTCAAGCCACTGCAAACAAACTCCAGACACATGTGCTCCTATGCATCTGGCTTACATGTCCTGGGAAATCAAACCTGGGTCCTTTGGCTTCACAGGCAAATGCCTTTACTCCAAGCCATCTCTCCAGTCCTTTTTGTTTTTTTGTGATAGGGTCTCACTCTAGTCAGTCCAGACTGACCTGGAATTCACTATGTAGTCTCAGGGTGGCCTTGAACTCATGGCAATCTTCCTGAGTGCTGGGATTAAAGGCATGTACCACCATGCCTGGCTTTTACTTTTCTTATTTGAGAGAGAGAGAGAGAGAGAGAGAAATGAATGGGCGCACTAGGGCCTCCAGCCACTGCAGTCAAGCTCTAGATGCGTGTACCACCTTGTGTATTTGGCTTAAGTGGGTTCTGGGGAATTGAAACTTGGTCCTTTGGTTTTGCAGGCAAGTGCCTTAACTGAACTGCTAAGCCATTTCTCAAGCCCTTTTGCTTGTTTTTGTTCTTTTTTTTTTTTTTTTTTTTTTGTGGTGTCGGGATTGAACCCAGGGCCTTATGGATTCTAGGCAACCGCTCCAGCACTGGGAGACAGCCCTGGCCCGCTCCTCTAGTTGATGAGCGCCGGTGTGGGGCTGGGCGTCCGGGAGACAATGAGCGTTTTATTTATTTATTTATTATTATTATTATTATTATTTGGTTTTTTGAGGTAGGGTCTCCTGTCCAGGCTGACCTGGAATTCACTAGGTAGTCTCAGGGTGGCCTCAACCTCATGGTGATCCTCCTACCTCAGCCTCCCGAGTGCTGGGATTAATGGCGTGTGCCACCATGCCCAGTTTATTTATTTTTAAAAATATTTTGTTTACTAAATTATTTTGGAAGGAGAGAGAGAATGGGCACACCAGGGCTTCCAGCCACTGCAAACAAACTCCAGACACGTGCACCACCTCGTGACATCTGGCTTCCACGGGTCCTGGGGAATTGAACCTGGGCCCTTAGGCTTCGCAGGCAAGTGCCTTCATCGCTAAACCATCCCTCCAGCCCCGAGAGCGTTTTCTGAAGTGCCCTGTCTTCTCTCCTAGGACAACCATGAGGAGGACTATTTTCTGTACGTGGCCTACAGCGACGAGAGTGTCTACGGGAAATGAGTGGAGGAGAGCCCAGCATTGGGGAGCACCTGGACTTGGGGTAGGGGAGGGGTGCGAGTGGGACTTGGGGAAACAGAGGGAGGGCTCCCAGCACGGAAGGGCCAGAAGGCGAAGACTTCGGAAAACATCACCCCGCATACTCTGTCGTCACATTTCACCCGCTCAGTCATTTCTTTCCTGCTGCTTCCTCAGCTCCCCCCAGAGAATGTGCTCCGGTGGCAGAATGGGCATGACCTAACTGCCTGGCATCGCAGAGAGAATCAGTGCCAGGTTTTACCGGAGGGTTGGGAGGTAGGCACACGGACGCTAGAGATGACTTTTTCACGTTTGCACATTCAAGGTAGGGGCGGGGGGAAAGGGATGTTTTAGGACTTTGTAGTGGACCATTCCTAGGGACCAAAAGACACCCAGTGTCATTGAAGCGTAGTGACCTCTCTTCTGCGTGTCCACCTCCTCCCTCCCCCTAGTTCTTTTTTCCCACACAGATGTCATCGCGCCACCCCCAGTGGCTGCCGTGGACATCCGCGCAGATGTTTAGATGGAGCACTCTTACTTCTGGAAAAAGAAGAGTTGCTCAGGAAGGTGGCTGTGGTCACCAGGGCTTTGGGTAGCGCTAAACTGGAGCTGACCATTGAGCATCTCTGTCTGTCCCCAAAGTCCTTGGAATTTCACGGGCCTGGGCACCTGCAGTGGCATGCCCCAGGCAGCATTTGCCATCAGAATCCTCATGTGCAGGGACAGCGTCTGTGTGGAGGGGCCGGCTTCTGAGGTCAGGTAGGTCGCCACACCTGCCACTCATCCAGAAGCCTGCCCCACTTTCTGCTCCCCTTAATCTCACGCTCGCAGGAGCGTGACATATGGCCAGCTGTTCCCCTCCTCCCGTTTTCATCCCCCGTGTCTACTAGCTAGGAAAGACGGAGGAGGAGTGGCTTTGAGTAATTCCTGGGTATCTCGGTGGTTTCTTTTCACGGAGGTGGAGGGTGGGGTTGGGGAAGCAGGAATTGCACTCAGATCTGACATTTCAGTTGCTAATGCAAAGGAGCCTTCCTGTTGGGGGTGACTGGCGTGTTCTGTCAGCTGCAGGTTCTTGTATCCTGAGGTCGGTGCTGTCAGGAAATAAAATAATTGCTTACTTAAGAAACCACCTTGAATTCAGAAATGTCACCTTTATTTGGTCTGTATTGTGTTTTTTTGTGGGGTTGGTTGGTTGTTTTGGTTTTCCTTTGGTCTTTCAAGGTAGGGTCTCACTCTAGCCCAGGCTGACCTGGAATTCACTATGGCATCTCAGGGTGGCCTTGAACTCACGACTTACCTTGAACTCTCCTACCTCTGCCTCCCCAGTGCTGGGATTCAAGGGGGGGGGGGCGCCACCACGCCCAGCTTGGTCTGCATTGTATTGGAGGGTGCATGGACACTCTGAACAGAAGGTGTGGACCTGCCCTGGGTGGGTACTGACAGTGAATGCTCTTATCTTGTCAGCTGCATTGGGTGCAACTCTTTCTTCCTCAGGAGTTGTTGCCTAAGGGTGACCGAGCTGGTGGGCGGTGTGCCCGGGTTGTTGGTGATGTGGTGAGGTTCTCTTTCACACAGAAGTGCTGGGTCACCGCCTTATGCATTGCTCAGCTGGAGCTGGAAGTGGGCCTGCGTCAGAGTGAAGGGCAGAGCTGTGCTAATTACCACTGCCAGCTAGGCCTTGGCCCAGATCCGGCTGACTCAGAATCCTGGTGTGGGTGGTTGGTTTTTAAAGAGCTCCTCCGAGGATCCTGCTGTCGCTCAGGTTTGCTCTGGGCTTCAGGCTTTGCGTTGTGTCCCAAACACATCTTAACTGTGAAGACATGCTTCGTGAGAGGGTGCCATCTTCCAAAACGGAGGAGCTCGGAAGGTCAGGTTTCCGGTGTCAAGGGAAGATTTGGTGCCTTCTGAATGCATGGCTTTCTTTGGGAAGAGAGCGAAAACTCCCTGCAATACCGCTTCCAATACTCTCTGCTCTCCTGCGCTTGTTAACCCTGGAAGTGCCTCCTCTGCTTCCCCAGGAAGGAAGGAGGAAGTTGTAGAAGACCCAAGTCAGATTTTCACTGGTGATCAGATTGTGCTCAGTGAAGTGAATGAGCACAGCGAAGTCCGAATTCAGAGGGTTGGGGGCTGAGGAGACAGCTGCGTGGTTCAAGGCACTTGAGCCTGCCCACCCAGGTTTAATTTCCCAGACAGCCAAGCCAAATGCAAGAAGTGGCACAAGCATCTGGTGTTCTGTTTTGCAGTGGCGTAACCTGCTGGTGTGTACACACACACACACACGCACACACTCACACAAACACACACACACACACACACACACACGGAAAAAGGAACCCAGGGAGGAAACTTGAGTCCAATCCAACAAGTACTAACTTTTCCAGAAAATGGAAAGATCTGAAGAAATTTCCTATCAACGTATTGAAAATAGCACTTGTCACAAAATGCCAGGGGGCTAAAGCCAAAAGGAGGCTAATGTTGGGGTTATTAAAATACAAACTCGATTTGGAAACTAATAGGTTTGTCAAAAATCCCAGGGTAAAACTGGCTGAAAAGAGAAACATTTGAGTGTACCCCTCCAGACGCATTAGAAGTGGCCCATCCCCCAGATTGTGATCCTTGGCAGAACCAAAGGGAATTATGAATGTAGACGCTCAAACTCCCAGAAGGCCTTGGCTTTTATTATTTGTTTCCTCCCCCCACCCTGGATTTTTCAGGTGGAAAACATGGATTGAACACATGCAATTTTGTTTCCTTATTTATTTTTAATTATTATTATTTTTTTATTTGAGAGGAAGGGAGGGAATTGACGTGCCAGGGCCTCAGCCACTGCAATCAAACGCCAGACCCTTGCGCCACCTAGTGGGCTTGTGCGACCTTGCACCTGCCTCACCTTGCATCTGGCTTATTTGAGGTCTGGAGAGTCAAACATGGGTCCTTAGGCTTCGCAGGCAAGCACCTTAACTGCTAAGCCATCTCCAGCCCCTGTTGAAGTGAGTGAGTGAAGTTCATAGGCAAAATGAGCTCTGCTATGCAGAGCTTCGCTTGGTATTTGCTGCCCTTTCTAAACACAGCATCACTCTGTCCATTCCTGCACTGTAGCTATTTAGAGCCTCAATATACTCAGACCTTTTTGGGGCATCTGGTGAGTTACCTGCAGGTTAGGAACAAACATCTTCCCACTAACCTGCCTCTTCCGTGTTGCCCTTACTGGCTTGCTCCAGAGCTGCCACCTCAGACCGGAGTGACAAATGGGTTTATTCTTGCCTTTAGAGACATTTTTCTTCAGCATCACCGATGAGTGGGTCCTTAATTCCTCCTATAGCCCTTATTTTAAAGATCTCAAGTATATGTAAGGGCTTGTCGAGGTGTATTTGTGCCTTCTACTTAAAAAAAAAAAAAAAAGATTTAAAAAAGAGAAAGAGAAAGAGAAAGAAATGGGTGCACCAGGACCTCTAGCCATTGCTAGAACTCCAGACTCATGCACCACCATGTGCGTCTGGCTTACACGGGATCCAGAGAATCCAACCTGGGTCCTTAAACTTTGCAGGCAAGTGTCTTAACCACTAAGCCATCTCTCCAGCCCATTGCCTTCTGCTTTTGTCTAGATTGGTTTACCTGTGGCTCCTTATTTGTCTGTCACAGGCTCCAAACATCTTATGATCTACTTCATGCTTAGCGCCAAAGTCCCCTCTGCTAATAGATGTATCTGGTGGTGTCATTCAAACAACATACCCCAATATGACCCCTAGCCTTGTGTGAGTGTGGACTAGAGAACATTCTACTGAATGCCAGGCTACATTTTTTTTCCCCCCAGAATTTTGAATTGTTGGCTTTCTCCAAATTTTCATGTACCTATTTTTAAAAATTATTTAATATTTTATTTATTTGAGAGAGATTCATAGAGGAGGCAGATGGAGAGAGAATGGGCTTACTAGGGCCACCCCCTTGTGCATCTGACCTACATGGGCCCTGGGGAATCAAACCTGGGTCCTTTGGCTTTGCAGGCAAGTGCCTTAACCACTAAGTTATTTCTCCAGCTCTGTTTTTTTTTTTTTTAAATTAATTTTATTTGGGGATAGGGTCTCACTAGCCCATGCTGACCTGGAATTCACTGTACTGTTCCAGGCTGGCCTCAGCTCACAGAGATCCTCCTACCTCTAGTGCTGGGATTAAAGACTTGTGCCACCACACCAGGCAGGTTGTTCTATTTTATTTATTTTTTTTTTAATTTTTTTTTGTTCATTTTTTATTTATTTATTTGAGAGCGACAGACATAGAGAGAAAGACAGATAGAGGGAGAGAGAGAATGGGAGCACCAGGGCTTCCAGCCTCTGCAAACGAACTCCAGACGCGTGCGCCCCCTTGTGCATCTGGCTAACGTGGGACCTGGGGAACCGAGCCTCGAACCGGGGTCCTTAGGCTTCACAGGCAAGCACTTAACCGCTAAGCCATCTCTCCAGCCCAGGTTGTTCTATTTTTAACTGTGTGAAATCACCAGATATTTTCAGAAGCTGCTATATTTGGCCCTTAAACAGGTCCTGAAGCCAGGTTGTTTCCTTAGTGCAGCCCTTAGTAACAGTTTCCTTCCTAACCCGCACCTGCTGCCCAAGCTCTCAAAATCCGCCTCTGTTGACCTCCACATTGTTGCAGCACAAAGTCTACAATTTGGTCAGTCTTACCCTGGAGCCTGGTATTCTGGGATGACAGGAATATACACCTTATTTTGTCTCAGATATTTTGATAATAGGGCACACATAAACCAACAAGTTGCCTAAAGAGATACAAATACAGTTCTTGCCCAAAAGCAGGGAGGCCTGACCGCCCTGTTGTATTACAGGCCCTGCCTCGGAATCTTTTCCTTCTGTTTAGTTCTGAGTACGTTGGTACTTTGTAAACACACATGACCAGATCATTTTTCAAGTGTGAAGCAACAGGAAGTGATAGCCTCTAGAAGCAGTCATACGATGCCTTGCACCATGCCCTTGGCAGGTAAGCAGAGTTTTGCCAGTGACTAATGACAGTCTGTGCTCAGCACCGCGGGACCATCTGTCCTGACAGTCCTGTTGGCAGCACACTGGTATATCCAAGTTCCCCTGGCTTCTTGTTAAAAGCATGTGAGTCCTGTCACTTGCATAAAATGATTCTGAAACTTCTGTTAAAAAAAAATAATAACTTGGACCGGAGCGGCAGCTTGGCGGTTAAGGCACTTGCCTGCAAAGCCAAAGGACCCAGGTTCAATTCCCCAGAACTCATGTAGGCCAGATGCATAAGGTGGCACATGCATTTGGAGTTGGTTTGCACCAGCTGAAGGCCCTGGCATGCCCATTCTTTCTGTCTCTCTCTGTCTCTTTCTCTCTCAAGTAAATTTTTTAAAAATTATTTGTTTGAGTGAGAGAGAGAATGGAGAATTTGAGAGAGAAAAAAAATAGAGAAAATGGGCAAGCCAGGGTCTCTAGAACCACTGCAGATGAACTCCAGATTCATGACCCACTTTGTGCATCTGGCTGTATGTGGGTACTGGGGAATCAAACCTGGGTCTTTAGGCTTTGCAGCCAAGTGCCCCTTCACCGCTAAGCCATCTCTCCAGCCCCCAATTCTGGAACTTCTTGGATAGAGAATTGAAATACATTTTTTTTTTCAAGGTAGGGTTTCACTCTAACTCAAGCAGACCTGGAATTTACGTATTCTCAGGCTGGCCTTGAACTCATAGCTGCCTCCCAAGTTCTGGGATTAAAGGCGTGCACCACCACGCCCGGTTACATTTTCTTTTTTCTTATTAACATGTTTAATGTACTAAGTAATGGATTTCTTTATATTGCCATTCATAGATGCAATATACTTTGACATTACCTTCTGTTATGGTCATGTGAACTATCCCGCTGTGCGCACACGGCCAAGCGCGACTGCCTCTCATCCCCGTGGACAGTGTTCTGTCGCCCAGAGCACAATGGCAGCTGAGCCTCGGTGTTCTCGGGAGGGCGCCCTCAGATCCGCATCCGCATCGGGACCTGCAAGCTTGGCAGAAACACTTTCTCCAGTTTTTGCTCAGCCCAGCTCTTTACTTTCAGACAAATCCTTGAGGGTCCCCCACTTCTTAATTACCCATGGGTCAGCAAGAGGAGACATCGAAGGGAAGGACTAGGATTA
The DNA here is from genome assembly GCF_020740685.1 of Jaculus jaculus. NCBI lineage: Eukaryota > Metazoa > Chordata > Mammalia > Rodentia > Dipodidae > Jaculus > Jaculus jaculus. The sequence continues at coordinate 4,734,972 of NC_059124.1, read as the reverse complement.
AGAACAGGTAATGCTGGCCAATGAGCTTTTCTATTTTTTGTTGTTGTTGATTTTTATTTATTTATTTGAGAGCAACAGAGAGAGAAAGAGGCGCAGAAAGAGAGAGAGAGAGAGAGAGAATGGGCACACCAGGGCCTCCAGCCACTGCAAACAAACTTCAGACGTGTGTGCCCCCTTGTGCATCTGGCTAACGTGGGTCCTGGGGAATCGAGCCTCGAACTGGGGTCCTTAGGCTTCACAGGCAAGCGCTTAACTGCTAAGCCATGTCGCCAGCCCTTTTCCAGCTTATCTAATGGCAGCATTATGCCAAGGTCCAAGCATTACATAAGGACTGTACAGAGGAATCATTGTGCTGGCCAAACTGTGACAATAAACTCTCAGGTGATAACTTACAGTGACTTCAGTAGCCGGGGAACTCACGTGGACTCTACAGAGTTGGGTTCAAACCCAGGTCTCTGCACACAGCATGCATAAGTTCTCCACCAGTGGGCAAGTCAAACGAAGATGTCTGAGTCATGTGGTCCGAAAGGAGAAAATGGTGGCCCTGTAAAACTTTCCATCTCTGTCTGTGATGGTCCCATGTCCTCTAGGTCGCTTTTGCTTGTTGTTACGGACATGAGCATAGTTCGCACCAACAGACCTGCTCCTTACATCACCCCCTGTCTGGAATATCCTTGGTCCAGCCTGTCTAGTGAGCTCTACCCAGGAACACCTCTAGTCGGAGGGAATGACCACAGGGACATAATAGCTGTAAGCGACAGTATTTATTCTTTCTGGACTGAAGGCTGTCATCTGTGATTGGATGGAGAGAAGGCCCCATCACCTCATCTTCAGGAAGGTTCCCTGAAGTCACTAGAGAGAGCTCAATTTTCGTCTGCTAGCTATAACGTGGTAACGTGGCCACATCTACTTGCAAGTAGTTGGAAAATCCAGTGTGACTCAGAATTTTATTGCTGTGGAAAAACAAATCTAGTGGATACATATAACTTTTTTTTTAATGAAAGTTTCCACAACCTCCTCTGACGTTCTCAGAAAGTCTTCAGTGTAATTCTGAGTACAACCATATCCACGTTTTGTTTCTCATTGTTTTTTGAATTGTTCATTTTGTGTTTAAGTGATATCACTTCCCGAATTGGGAGCATATGTCTTGCTTCTGTGTTCCTGAAGCAAGGAAATGCTCAGTGAGAAGAATGAATACATGAAGCATGCATGTGAATGCATGTTTCAAAGAGGGAGGCTCACTGACTCTCAAAGCACACCCCCTTAGTTTTCAAATTCATTCAGACCCTTGCCCATTAAACATTAAGCACTAATTAACTTACTTAGAGGATAAGATGCTTGCCTGCAAAGCCAAAGGACCCAAGTTCAATTCCAGGCCCTACATAAACCAGCTGCACTAGGTGGCACATGCATCTGGAGTGCATTTGCAGTGGGTAGAGATCCTGACACACCCATTCTCTCTCTCTGCTTCTTTCTCTCTCTCCAATAAATAAACATAAAATAAAAAGTCAGTGTGTCTAAGGTGGGTGGGCATGAAGTGAATTTTTGCTTTTACTCTTCATCTTGAGCCTTTCTTTCTGTTTATCATATTTGAGTTCTTTTTACAAGACGCTTGACCATCTATAGTTCTCAAGGGCCTACACAAGTAACAAAAAATAAAAGTAATATGATGAATCATTACAGTTTGGAAGTATCTTGTGTATTCCTAAGAGTTGAGTCATGATAGCTTAACACAAAATCTCTTTGTTTCCATAGTTGTGTAGGACAGAAGTCTAAACTCAAATACTCCTTGGGGCCACACTTCCTCGGAAGGTTTTGAAGAAGGAGACTTCCTGTCTCATCCGGACTCCTAAGGGATTTTTGGCTGTGCTACGATTCTCAGCCTCAGTTACAGCCCTCTAGTCTCTGCCCTTGTTACATGTCATTCATTCAGTGTATGAGGGAGCACATCGTTTTCTTTAGCCTTTAAAAATATCGGCATGTGAGCTGGAGAGATGGCTTAGCAGTTAAGCGCTTGCCTGTGAAGCCTAAGGACCCTGGTTCGAGGCTCGATTCCCCAGTGTGCGTGGGTGTGTGGATGTCACAGATAACTTTGGGGGCCAGTTCTCATCTTTCACCTGCTTGAGTTAGGGTGTCTTGTTCACAGCTTTGTGTGCAAGACTAGCTGGCTCCTGAGCTTCTGTCGTCCTTCTGTCTGTCTGTCATTTCCCTATAAAGGTGCTGCGATTATAGCTACTTGCTTCCACATCCGGCTTTACACGTGTCTCGGGGTGCACGCCTATGCCCTCACACTTGCACACCAGGTGCTTTGGCTCCTTGAGCCATCTCCCAAGCCCTCACATTGCCTCCCTTTTTTTTATTTTTTAAAACTTTATTATTTATTTGAGAGAGAATGGGCGCGCCAGGGCCTCTAGCCACTGCAAACCAACTCCAGACACATGTGTCCCCTTGTGCATCTGGCTAACGTGGGTCCTGGGGAATAGAACCTGGGTCCTTTGGTTTTGCAGGCAAACAGCTTAACCACTAAGCCATCTCTCCAGCCTGCATATTGCTTTCTTATAAGTACACCGGGCACGGCATTTAAGACCCGAGTCCGCCATTTAGACTTTGTTTAATCACATCTTCAAAAATCTCATTCCTCTAAGACTGTCGTATATTAAGATATGAAATGGGCATAACTATTGTAGGAACGGTACTCAACTCAGAATATAACACAACCACTTAGTACAAGATTACTTGACTAGGGGGCTAATAAACAAGGAGTTTAGAACCTTGAAGAATCTCAGGTCCAAATGCAAGTTTTAAATTTTTTGTTACTTTTTTATTATGTAAAAGAACTCCTGTTTTTTGGTGGAATTAAGGTGTTAGCTTAAAAATTTCAGAAGTATATCTTGAGTTTTAAGAACTGGTTTCAAAACTGTGTATATTGTTGATATCTTAATGTATGATAATTTACAAGTTATGATAGAGTGTGAAATCTAACTATGTTTTGAGTGAAAAGAACATTACCCACAGATTACACTTAATCCATACACAAAATTTACATGCCTACTCTGCTAATTTTACCCTATAACCTGTCCCTTAACTAAACAAATACTACAAATAAAAATTAAGAAAAAATGACAGTAAAAGTGTTTGCAATGCACTAAGTGGTTCTATCCTCAGTATCTACTCATCTGTCTTTTCCTTGAAATAAATTATTTATTTATTAAGAAAAATATGTCAGTGCACATATAATGGGTGGAAATTTTTTTTTTTAAAAAAAAGAACATAGTAATTGCAAGAATGCAAGCAGAGGTTGTGTGGAGCTGGAGTATCTTCCAGAGCAGCTTTATCTGGTGACACACGCCCATGGCATCTCTTCCAAGACTGATAATTCACCTGCCACACAGCTGGTCAGAGGTGTCACACGTGCTTAGAAGTAGTGTGTGTATGTGTGTGTGTGTGTGTGTATACACACACACATATCTATATGTATGTACACATGCACACTATACAGAAGTATAGGTATAAAGGATTCTGACCACAGCTTCAGGCTTCCTACCAGCCAGGCTCATCTGAAAGATTGCCTGCTGCCTGGTGTAGATTTTGGCTGTTTAAACCCTTTTCTCAGGCAAAACACAAACACAATGCTACTGTTCCTCCCCCCCCCCCCCCCCCCGAGTGTGGGCAGGCTTGTCTTCCTCCGTGGCCTTGTTCCAACCCTGGCCACATAGATGGGCCGAATCAGAAGACAACGCTTCACATAATCTGATTGTCGAATCATGTGGAAGGAGCTTTCTGCTCTCATGGGCGGTTGACGCCGTCAGCTGCTGAGTTACCAGTGTGGATCCCAGACAATCTGCAGAGTTGTTGTGTGGATAAGAACCAGCCTCCTGATGCCCTTTTACAGATCCCATGAAACGCCATTGTCATGTGACCCTCAGGACAAGCTCACGGCGATATCCTCCCTGAAGTTGGGAAACCCCATCAAAGTCAAGCTGTGGGCATGCAATGGACCAGGGGTAGGACGCAGCTGCCCTTCAGTCTCAAGGGTCACCTGTGGGAATCAGAGGTGACGTGGACTATAGTTGAGTAGGGTTGGTGAAATGAGAGGGGGCTAAAACCTCAAGAGGTTCTTGGGTGGGGGCTCTGAAGACATAATTCGCTTTCAAGCCGAGAGACACGGAAGAGGGGCAGAGAGAATGGGTGCGGTTTTCCCCGGGCTAGGGAGGGCGTCTGGGTGTTGTAAATGAACTCAAGAAGCTCGCATCACCCCGTGCTTCTGGCTTTAGGGGGATACTGGAGAATCAAGCTCCTGTTGTTAGGCAAGTCTTTTCTCCAGCCCTGAAGGTATATTTTTAACATTTAATATGGAAATTAGCTCAGAGAGTACCAATGTGGCAAAACACTTGAGAGGATCAACTTACAGGGAAGAAAAGTCACTTTGGCTCGAGGTTTCAGTCCGTGGTCATTTTGCCAAGCTGGCTTTGGCTCCGTGCGGGCACAATGCACTACGGTAGGAGAATGACAGGGTGAGGAAGACCACGTGCCTCGTGGCAGAAACAGAGGCGACATGATGTCACCATCCTTTCAAGGGTACACCCTGGGACCTCTCTCTCAGTAGGCTCCACCTTCTGTGAGTTTTATCACCATGCACTAGGGCCACAACACAGGTGGATGACCAAGTCCTCACACTTGTGCCTTTGTGAGACATTAGCTGTATTTGCCTTTGACCAATCCTTGTCACGGGGACAGAAACATGCATGCATGGTTTCATTTCTAGTACTTGGCAGAGCTGGGAATCCCGTTTGTCTTTTAATTTAATTCCAGTGTACTTATTCGTATATTGATTCATAGTTGTGGGGCGTGGTTCCTTCTTAAAGACATGTGTTTGGAGTGGGAAAGAAGAGAAAAAAAAAAAAAGAGCTAAGGACATACTACATCAACAGCTTGCCAATGAGGATGGGGTGGGCTTACCGGACATTAGTGATTCTGAAGACTGTCAGGAGGATTGAGGAGATGGCTCAGGAGTTAAAGGTGTTTGCTTGTAAAGCTCGCTGGACCAGACTCTCTTCTGTAGCACTTTGTTGAGCTGACTGCAAAGCACCACATATGGATGTGGTTGCAATGCACCTATGTCATGGGAGGCAGAGCCTGGAGCCCAGTGGTCAGCTGGTCTGAGTCTTTACGCACAGACCTTTTCCCAAAGAAGGTGGAACACAGACCTCCACACATGTGGGCACACACACACACAAATAAATTTTTAAAATTTTATTTTTATTCATTTATTAGAGAAAGACAGTGTGTGTGAGAGAGAACAATGGGCATACCAGAGCCTCCAGCCACTGCCAATGAACTCCAGATACATATGTCACCTTGTACATCTGGCTTACGTGGGTCCTGGGGAATTGAACCTGGGTCCTTCGGCTTTGCAGGCAAGTGCTAAACTGCTAAGCCATCCCTCCAGCCCAATATATGTATGTATGTGTGTATATATATATATATATATATATATATATATATATATATATATATATATATATATACCACCCAGGTTTGAATCCCCAGTACCCATGTAAAGCCAGATGCAAAAGGCAGCACATGCATCTGGAGTTTGTTTGCAGTGGGTGGAGGCCCTGGCATGCCCATTCTCTCTGTCTTTCTTCTCTCTCTGCTTGCCAATAAATAAACAATTAAAAAGGAATGTAAGAAATATGATGAGAAAAAGAAGGCAGCAAGAGGAAAAAAAACAGGTACACAATGTCTTATGCGGACTTTAAAAATGTTGATCCTAAGGCTGGAGAGATGGCTTAGCGGTTAAGCGCTTGCCTGTGAAGCCTAAGGACCCAGGTTCAAGGCTTGATTCCCCAGGTCCCACGTTAGCCAGATGCACAAGGGGGCGCACGCGTCTGGAGTTCGTTTGCAGTGGTTGGAAGCCCTGGTGCGCCCATTCTCTCTCTCTCCCTCTATCTGTCTTTCTCCCTGTGTCTGTTGCTCCCAAATAAATAAATAAATAAAAATTATAAAAAAAAGTTGATCCTATAGAAATTGATGGTATAATGGTGATTACTGGAGAGTAAAGACAGTGGGGAGGGAGGAACAGAGATGGGAAAGGTTCATCACTGAGCTCCAAGTTACAGTGAGACAGGAGCAGCAAGTGCCAGTGTGTTATTGCATAGTGGTGATTGTAGGTAACAATGACACACTGTATGTAAGAGAAGAAAAGATTAGAAGAAAGGATTCTGAGTGTTTTCACTATAAAAAGATAAATGAGCCAGGCATAGTGGCGCACACCTTTATTCCCAGCACTCGGGAGGCAGAGGTAGGAGGATCACTGTGAGTTCGAGGCCACCCTGAGACTCCATAGTGAATTCCAGGTCAGCCTGGGCTACAGAGAGACCCTACCTCAAAAAACAAAACAAACAAACAAAAAAGATGAATGATTGAGGGCTGGAGAGATGGCTTAGCGGTTAAGCGCTTGCCTGTGAAGCCTAAGGACCCCGGTTCGAGGCTCGGTTCCCCAGGGGTCCCACGTTAGCCAGATGCACAAGGGGACGCACGCGTCTGGAGTTCGTTTGCACAGGCTGGAAGCCCTGGCGCGCCCATTCTCTCTCTCTCCCTCTATCTGTCTTTCTCTCTGTGTCTGTCACTCTCAAATAAATAAATAAAAATAAAATTAAAAAAAAAGAAAAAAAGTCACATAAAAAAATATGAATGATTGAGGACATAAATATATTTTACCTGATTTAGACACTATATAGTACATACACAGCACATTTTGATAGCCTGTGGATATTTATCAGGTTAAATATTTTCCTTCTAAGAAACAGAAAATAAAATTATTCTTGCCAGAGCCACAGTCCTCCGTCAGCCCTTGCAGGACTGCAGATAAGATAACTATTTGATGAGTTAGGTGGAGGCTATACATTTGGCTTCCCTATTCACGTGTAATTAAAAACAAGCCACCTGCTAGCCAGGCGTGGTGGCGCACGCCTCTAATCCCAGCACTCGGGAGGCAGAGGTAGGAGGATCGCCGTGAGTTCAAGGCCATCCTGAGACTCCATAGTGAATTCCAGGTCAGCCTGAGCTACAGTGAGACCCTACCTCGATAAATACACAAACAAACAAACAAACAAACAAAAAAGCCGCCTGTCATAGTTTGTCTTCTATTTTGATTGGCTGGGATGACTTTAATAAGGTAATCTGCAAGGCAGCACTAGAGCCCCAAGTTTTTCCCTCACTCCTTGACAGTTAGGGAGGCTTTCTTTCCAAAATATTGTGGTCATTGTCTATGTAGCCACTAGGTGGCAAGCCAGGTCCATTTAACAATTTTCCGAAGCCATAATTGCCAGGGACTGTAACTAACATTTTCCCTTTTCAACCGATACTGATCTATCAAACAAAAATGCATGCGCCACTTTTGTGCAAACAAATGCCATGGAATCTTAACAATATACACAAATTGAGAGATCATCTTGTTCAGTGTTTTTTGTTTTTTAAAAGTTTATTTATTTGCAATCAGAGAGAGCTAGAAGAGAGATCAACCGAGAGAATGGGCATCACCAGGGCCTCCAGCCACTGCAAATGAACTCCAGATTCACAGGTCATCTTGTGAACATCTGGCTTTTTGTGGGTACTGGCGAATCGAACCCCAGCTGTTAGGTTCTGCAGGCAGACACCCTAACCACTGAGCGATCTCTCCAGCCCCCCAAATTTCTTTTGACTTGGCCTTTCCTGCTTTGCTTTCCCTCCTAACTCTCCATAAAATAAGTCTCATAATTCATAATGTACCCTTCTCTGAGTCCACATTTTTCAATTCTTTAATCTCTTGGACAAGGACCCAAAGTTGGGGTTATGCTAGACACACAGGCAAGAGCTAAGGTCCTGAGGTTTGCTAAATACACGGGGAGCAGAGGGACAATGGGCTACCACGGCCCCCGAGTTGTACTATAGTGCGACATCAGGTGACAAGACCACTCTCGATGGGCTGGACTTAATGTGGAAGACGTCACGCGCGTGTGCGGCCGTCAGGCTGGGCCTGAGCTGGAAGCCCCTCTTCTGATGACGAGACGTCGGGAAGGTGGAAAGAGCTGTGCAGCCTGTTGGGGGAGAAAAGTCATCAAGGGTCTTAACGAGCAGGGCCCCTGTAGCTTTGTAGCAGGTCAGGTAGACCACATGCACTGACCGGTGTAACGGTGGCATCTCTGTGATGGGGCAAACCGACTGGTCTCTGATTGGACTTGAAGTCCTCTCCACAGGACTGAATTCATGCCTCCTACTGAAAACTAAATCAAAAGCCTATGGTGGACTGGAGGGATGGCTTAACGGTTAAGGCATTTGTCTGAAAAGCCAAAAGATCCAGGTTTGATTCCCCAGGACCCACGTTAGCCAGATGCACAAGGGGGCGCACATGTCTGGAGTTCGTTCGCAGTGGCTGGAGGCCCTGGCACACCCATTCTCTCTCTAATTCTCTGTCAAATAAATAAAGATAAAGTATTTTTAAAAAGAAGGTTCTTTTTGGGCTGGAGAGATGGCTTAGCGGTTAAGTGCTTGCCTGTGAAGCCTAAGGACCCCGGTTCGAGGCTCGGTTCCCCAGGTCCCACGTTAGCCAGATGCACAAGGGGGCGCACGCGTCTGGAGTTCGTTTGCAGAGGCTGGAAGCCCTGGCGCGCCCATTCTCTCTCTCTCCCTCTCTCTGTCTTTCTCTCTGTGTCTGTCGCTCTCAAATAAATAAATAAATAAAAATTAAAAAAAAATTACAAAAAAGAAGTTTTTTTTTTTTTTTTTTTTTAAGCCTATGGCTAGGGAGGTCATAAGTTCTAGAGGGGAAACTATTACTATTGTCTGGCTAAATAGATATATTTTGGCCATCTAACTGCGCTCTAAATATTTATGTTTATGCCTGTCTATCTATGCTGCTCTCACTTTTGGTTAGAGAACTTTCTCTTTTCCGATGGCCGTGACCACTGAGGAGACTCAGAACTCATCAAAGTGCTGAGAAGAACTGACAGAGGGGAGTTCGCCACCAAATGAGGCATCTCTACCACACCTCCAAAGGCTTAGGGACCATTGTGAGGAGGTTGTGGAAAGAACGTAAGAGCTAAAAGAGGAGGAGGCCCACTTACAATGCTTTCTTCCAGGCACAAAGTGGCCTTGATATTCATGACCTCACAGTGTGGCTGATGCCACCTATATAAGACCTGAATGATGGGAGGAAAAAAAAATGTTGACATAAAAGTAGAAGAAAAGAGAGTTGGAATAAAGGTGGTGAGAGAGGATTCTGATGATGGTTTATTGTCTATATGCACAGAGGTTTCCAATAAAATGTTTCAAAAACCACTCATGGTGGCGCACGCCTTTAATCCCAGCACTTGGGAGGCAGAGGTAGGAGGATCATCGCGAGTTCAGGGCCACCCTTAGATTACGTAGTGAATTCCAGGTCAGCCTGGGCTAGAGTGAGACCCTACCTTGAAAAACTAAAACTAAACTAAAATAAAAAAACTAAATAAAAAGTTAAAAACCAAAGTTGTGCTGGGAACAAGGTTGACCGAGGCAGAAGCTGGGTGCCTTTGCTTCCTCACAGAGAACTATTCCCATTGCAGAATTGGCTGTTCCATCATCCTTTTGACAGTACGACACACCCCGAACCCCAGAGGATGACAGAAAAGGGAGGTAACTCCTGTTTCAGGAAAATCTCAACACAATCTCTCTCCAGTCTTAGCTCACGACTAACCATCCTGCCATTAAAGTTTGCCCATAGGATGAATTCCTCCAAAGCCCACGGTGTGTGACTCATTCAGAAGCCGACATCCCCTGCGGGAGTGCGTTATTTCACTTTCACTTTGCAAGGAAAGCTCTCTGCCAGGGCCTTACTTTGTCTCTGAGTTCCTTTGCTGATGGTAAAAGGAGCCTTGGAAAACTGTAAACGGGGTTACATTTCCATGTCCCAGAGGCCTCTCCCTGGGGCTGATGCCAATTTGGTGCCACCAGTTATCTGTCTCCTTTGCTTGTGTCTGATCTGCCATGGCTCTTCCTTTCTGGCAGGACTGTTTTTGTTTCCATATATATATAATTTACTTGTTTATTTGACAGAGAAAGAGGGAGGGAGAGAGAGAGAGAGAGAGAGAATGGGGTGTGCAAGGGCCTCTAGCCATTGCAAACAAACTCCAGACACATGCACCCTCTTGTGCATCTGGCTTAAGTGGGTCCTGGAGAAATAGAACCTGGGTCCTTTGGTTTTGCAGGAAAACGCCTTAACTGCTAAGCCGTCCCTCCAGCCCAGGACTGTCTTTTGTAACAGAGCCAATTGCAAGTGAGTCATTTCGGGAGATGAGGGTGGTCTGGCTCAGACATCAGCCACCTCCTAGCTCAGCACAGTTTTTTATTCAGCTGATGTCTGACAACAGGGGTGTCCCCGTCCTTTCCCCCCACTCCACGCATGTCCCTCCTGAAGCTATGAAGTCGCTTGTTTTGTCAAAGAGAAAGACCTTGCCCGAATACAGGAGAACCATTCCTGGGTCAAGGGCACGCAGGGAGCTGTGGTCTCCTGCTAGATTCTCCAAATCAACTCTCAAGTGAATCATTTTGCTCTTCCTAAGGCATTAAAGCCCATAGTGATGTAAGCTGCATGTGGTTTTAAGAATTATCTATTTATATCCTAGACTAAGTACAGAGGGCCGGGGGGCGGCAAGGACTGAGGATTTCCATCTGGGCCCCCAACTCCGTGATGGAACTGAGAAGTGGTTATGCACGCGGCTTCTATGGCCGGCTTGTTTTGGCTCAAATCCCGACTCTTCCTTGCAAACAAAATTTTTGCGTAAAATAGAGATACACTCTGTGTGCTAGGTGCTCCTTCCAACAAGTGAAGATAAGTTTCCAGTTCCCTGAGGTGGTTGTGGGGATGAAGTAAATTCGTGTGTGAAGAGTGCTTGATGCCAAGGACTATCACCATTTTCTTGATCAAAGTTCAGGCAAGATAATGGAGAAAAAGCAACAAACTCAAGATATCCAGACTTGATGGGGGGGGGGGGAGGGAGGGTATTATCATGAGATATTTTTTATAATCATGGAAAATGTTAATAAAAATTGTGAAAAAAAAAGATATCCAGACTTGAAACAAGTACAGATGGAAAATATATACAATGAGTAAAAGTTACACAGCATTGCTCCTGTCTGGAAATAAGTTCAGCAAAAGAAATAGCTTGGAGCTGGGTGTGGTGGTGCACACCTTTAATCCCAGCACTCGGGAGGCAGAGGTAGGAGGATCACTGTGAGTTCAAGGCCACCCTGAGACTACCAAGTGAATTCTAGGCCAGCCTGAGCCAGTGTGAGACCCTACATCGAAAAACCAAATAATAATAATAATAAATAATAAAATAAATAAATAAACAAAAGAAAGTTTTCAAAGCATTTATACTCCAATAACTTAAAATGCATATTCCTCTCTCTATAAGCTGTCTTTTAATGTGTCATTGCCTGATAGATGTAAGATAGGCTACCATACTTAATATATCCTGAAAATTGACTTATTCCTTCATTATTATTATCATTTTGTTTGTTTTTTCAAGGTAGGGTTTCACTCTAGCCCAGGCTGACCTGGAATTCACTATGTAGTCTCAGGGTGGCCTCGAACTCACGGCAATCCTCCTACCTGTGCCTCCCAAGTGCTGGGATTAAAGGCGTGCACCACCACGCCCAGCAGTATTGTAACTCTTAGCGGGAGTTTTCATTAGTGTTTTATTCTGTGTGTTCAATTCCTTTATTCACTTTTCCCTGGGTCATCACCACAGGCAATAATAATCATGCTGCACATAGTAATCACATCATGTTTTGCTTTCACTTCTAAAATTCTGAAGGTTCACAACCCTCATCTCTGAACATAGAGACGTCAACGCTTGGGCGCTTCCAGCACATTAAACTCTCCTGTGCGTCCATCTGGGCTGGAAGCAGTTTTCACTGTTCGTTGTCAGTGAGCAAAAAATACTGGTTTGTCCTTTTTGACTCTTCCCCTCCACGTAAATTGTCTTTATATGTCAGCGTCTTTTACATAGAGAACTTGTTAAGTCACATGCCAGTGTAACTGTAGTGTGAGCTCCCTAGTGGACACTTTCTTTTTTTTTCTTTGTTCATTTTTTTTTTTTTTTATTTATTTGAGAGCGACAGACACAGGGAGAAAGACAGAGGGAGAGAGAGAGAATGGGCGCGCCAGGGCTTCCAGCCTCTGCAAACGAACTCCAGACGCGTGCGCCCCCTTGTGCATCTGGCTAACGTGGGACCTGGGGAACCGAGCCTCGAACCGGGGTTCTTAGGCTTCACAGGCAAGCGCTTAACCACTAAGCCATCTCTCCAGCCCGTGGACACTTTCTTGCAGTAAGCAAAATGCCAGAGGAATTAAAGCCAGGTGGAAAAGAGCTCCTGAAGGTAAATCAGCTGGAAACCTTGAGGTCAAGCAATCAGAAACATTCTTTTTTTTCCAAATTAAAAAAAAATATTTAATTTAATTTATTTATTTGACAGAGAAAGAGGGAGGGAGAGAGAGAGAAGGAGAGAGAATGGGCACGCCAGGGCCTCCAGCCACTGCAAATGAACACCAGATGCGTGTGCCCCCTTGTGCATCTGGCTTACATGGATACTGGGGAATCGAACCTGGGTCCTTCAGCTTCACAGGCAAGCACCTTAACTGCTAAGCCATTCCTCCAGCCCCCAAATTTTTATTAACAACTTCCATGATAGTAACATTCTTTCCTATACTACCCTGCCAGCACTGACACCTGCTCACACTCTAGGATGGAATCACACTGAATAACCACAGGTCATGGTATAGACCTGTGGTCTGACCTCTGGCTTTGCTTATGGATAGAGTTTTCACAATGTAGGAATTGTCAGGAAGGAAGGAGACTGTGAAGAAATATCTTTGTTAAACATTGGATTGTGACTATTTTCACAGTTATAGTGAACCATGAACTGTCATAGAGTTTACAAATCCCAGTGATTTTTTTTTTTCTCAAGGTAGGGTCTCACTCTAGCCCAGACTGACCTGGAAGTCACTATGTAGTCTCAGGATAGCCTTGAACTTGTGGCAATCTTCCTATCTCTGCCTCCAGAGTGCTGGGATTAAAGGCGTGAGCCACCACGCCCAGCATTACCATTTTACTTATTCCATTCTTAATTGTATTCCTTTGCTATAGCTTATCTATTTCAAAATATTTTTCCCTGTGTTAAATTTTCCCTTGGAAAAACTATAAATATATTTAGTGACATATTTAGGAATATATATATATATATATATATATATATATATATATATATATATATACATCCCTTTTACCTGTGTGTTGTGGTTCATGCCTTTAATCCCAGCACTTGGGAGGCAGAGATAACAGGACTGCTCTGAGTTCGAGGCCAGCCTGGGACTACATAGTGAATTCCAGGTCAGACTGAACTAGAGCAAAATCCTTTCTTGAAAAACCCCTTAAAATTTTTATTCACTTGGTTTCAGCCCAGGAATCTACTTTGGAAGAAAGTGGCTATAAGTAGACTGTGAGGATGGTCCAAGGCAACTGGTTCCAGTTGGCTTTCCCTGCTCAGCTTTGCGTTGTGATGGTGTTCCGTCCACGACTGCATGGGGAGAGCAGGTCTCCAGTCCCGTTCTGTGTGTGGTGACTCCTGGAGAGACTTCTGCTTTCTGTTATGGAAAAATGTTATATGGTCAGTGGTGTCGGGTGAATAGTTTGAGGAATTGCTCTCTGTCTATCAAAAAGCCTTAACAAGGGCTGGAGGGATGGCTTAGGGGGTAAGGCGTTTGCCCTGCAAAGCCAAAGGACCCAGGTTCAACTCCCCAGGACCCACGTTAGCCAGATGCACAAGGGGGCGCACGCGTCTGGAGTTCGTTTGCAGTGGCTGGAGGCCCTGGCACGCCCATTCCTTCTCTCCCCCCCTCTTTCTCTATCAAATAAATAAATAATTAAAAAATTTTAAAGAATTTTAAAAATTATTTCTATTTATTTATTCAAAAGTGTCAGAGAGATAAAGAGGCAGATAGAGAGAGAATGGGCACCCCAGGGCCTCCAGCCACTGCAAACGAACTCCAGATGTGTGTGCCCCCATGTGCATCTGGCTAACGTAGTTCCTGGGGAATCAAGCCTCGAATCGGGGTCCTTAGGCTTCACAGGCAAGCACTTAACCGCTAAGCCATCTCTCCAGCCCAATAATAAAATATTTTTAAAAAGCCTTAACAAGGGGGCTGGAGAGTTGGCTTAGCGGTTAAGGCATTTGCCTGTGAAGCCTAAGGACCAAGATTCAATTTCTTTGAAACATCAGGCCTCACAATTAAATACCTCTGAAAGCAAATAGTACTGGCATAAACTTTTCAATTTTTTTTTAACACAGAACACAGTAACAGTTGCTTTTCTTTTTTTCTTTCTTTCTTTTAAATTATTTTTTGGTTTGTTTTTATTTATTTATTTGAGAGCAACAGACAGAGAAAGAGGCAGAAAGAGAGAGAGAATGGGCGCGCCAGGGCCTCCAGCCACTGCAAACGAATTCCAGACGCGTGCGCCCCCTTGTGCATCTGGCTAACGTGGGTCCTGGGGAATCGAGCCTCCAACGGGGTTCTTAGGCTTCACAGGCAAGCGCTGCTCTCTCTCTCTTTCTCTCTCTGCTTTCATCTTTCTCTCTCCCTAATAAATAAATAAAATATTTAAAAATAAATAAATTACATAAATAATAAAGTTAAAGGTTAAGGTTTATCTCTGGGACATTCATCTGATTGCCATCCAGACTTAATGACAGAAGGAAAGAGATGGAGGGTTAGATGTAGGTGAGCTTTTGAGGCAGCAGAGGTCGGTTTCACAGAGTGCTCAAAAATGAATTGTTGGGGGCTGGAGAGATGACTCAGGGGTTAAGGCACTTGCCTGTGAAGCCTAAGGACCCTTGCTGAGTCTTCACTGTGCCCAACACCTTTTAAACCTTGGTGTGTACTCATGGAAAAGAAACGGATAACCATGTAATATTTCTGTGGCACCCTAATTCTGAATGAGGGCACACTTACTTTTTTGGTAGAGGGACAAAGTCAGAGCCTACATGAACCATTTCCTGTTTCTAGTTCAAGTAGATGTCTTGTTCAGTTCTTTTCCTCCTTCCCTAGAGTGGAGAGGAAGAATAAAAAGTAGGTTTTAGAGGCAGAACATGAGAATTACAGGCTCAAGTCTTCCATTAATTATTAGGCAAAAAGCTATGTTAAAAATGAGCTTTTTTGAGCCAGGCGTGGTGGCTCACACCTATAATTCCAGCACTCTGGAGGCAGAGACAGGAGGATCGCTGTGAGTTCAAGGCCAGCCTGAGACTACACAGTGAATTCTAGGTCAGCCTGGGCTAGAGTGAGACCCTACCTCAAAAACAAAAACAACAACAACAACAACAAAGAGCTTTTTGGGCTGGAGAAAGGGCTGAGTTAAGGTGCTTGCCTACAAAGCCAAAGGGCCCAGGTTCGATTCCCCAGGACCTACGTAAGCCAGATGCACAAGGTGGCGCATGTTCGTTTGCCGTGGGTCAAGGCGTTGGCATGCCCATTCTCTCTCTCTCCCTTCCTCTTTCTTTCTCTCAAGTAAATAATTTTTTTTTAATGAAGCAACTTCTATGATTTTACTATTTTAATTGTGAATTATTTACTTGTGTTCTTGGCCAGTGTTTTATATGGGGTGCTTAGCCCTGGTGTATGTAAAGGGCATTTAACTGCATCCATGGAACATTCCAGCTGTGAGACTAGTTTGCCAGTTAGCTTTAGCAGAAAATGTGTTTTGTATTTGTTCAGGCAAGTCTAGCAAAATATCAACTGCATTCGAAGTTTGGTAAAATCATTCAAAGCCTGTTATGAGAATCTGGAATAAAGAAGGATTTGAATGCATCCTAGACTACGATCTTCCATAAACTCTTACCGTCTTTGTCTCATCACCGAGCCCGGTGCTCTCCGCTGCTCTTAGCGGATCTGCCAACGTTGGAGGCTCATGGCTGGAGGCTTGGGGTCCTGTGCCTTGTCCTGACCCCTGTCTCCATGGCGCTGGGGTCCTTGCTGCAAGCGGAGGTCATTGCAGCTGTCCACTGTGTCTCCCCCTGGGGGCGCGTTTCTCTGTGGTCAGCAGAGGCCGCGCCCTCAGCAATTGTGTTTGCCTAGTGTGTGTGCGCGATTCGGCTTCTAGCCCCAGTGCCACTCCCAAGAGGAAAATTTTCCTTTTGAACATTTTATTTAAAATCGCTAGTTTGGGGCTGGAGTGATGGCTTAGCCTGTGAAGCCTAAGACCCTAGGTTCGATTCTCCAGGTCCCACATAAGCAAGATGCACAAGGGGACGCACGCGTCTGGAGTTCATTTGCAGTGGCTGGATGCCCTGGCGCGTCCATTCTCTCTCTCTCTCTGTCTGTGTTTGCCTCTTTCCCTTTCTCACTCTCTCAAATAAATAAATTTTAAAAATTGCTAGTTTGGGGCTGGAGAGATGGCTTAGTGGTTAAGGTGCGTGCCTGTGAAGCCTAAGGACCTAGGTTCGACTCTCCAGGTCCCACATAAGCCAGATGCACATGGTGGCACATTCATCTGGAGCTCACTTGCAGTGGCTAGAGGCCCTGGTGTGCCCATTCTCAGTCTTTCTCTCTCCCTCTAATAAATGAATAAATGAAAATAAAATCTTTA
The DNA here is from genome assembly GCF_020740685.1 of Jaculus jaculus. NCBI lineage: Eukaryota > Metazoa > Chordata > Mammalia > Rodentia > Dipodidae > Jaculus > Jaculus jaculus. The sequence goes on along the minus strand of NC_059124.1, from coordinate 4,718,308 downwards.
AAAATATTGCTAGTTTGTTCTTGTAGAAAACAGCCTTGTATTAATTATCCCCACCTAGCTCACTGTGCTTTCTTAAGTTTGACTCATCTGGTCATTATAAACACAAAAGCATATCAGTAGAAACTTTCCACAGTTCTTCTTTGGTCCTGGCACACACTTCGTGGAGATTTTCTAAAAAGAGATGAAAATAGCAGTCTATGAAATCCAGGCATGGAGGTTGGTACATGCTTATAAGCCTAGCACTTGGGAACAGGAGGAAGGAGGTTTGAAGTGTGTTTGAGGCCAGCCATGGCTATACAAGATTCCGTCTCCAAAACAAAACAACACAGAAAGTATCATTAAATGTACGTGAACTTTTCACTACCAAGATTTTGTTTTGTTTTGTTTTTTGAGGTAGGGTCTCACTCTAGCCCAGGCTGTCCTGGGATTCACTATGGAGTCTCAGGGTGGCTTTGAACTCACGGCAATCCCCTTACCTCTGCCTCCCGAGTGCTGGGATTAAACACCTGGGCCACCATGCCTGGCCCAAGAATTTTTATTATTTCTTTTTTATTTTTCTCCTACCTCTGCTTCCTGAGTGCTGGGATTAAAGGTGTGTGCCACCTTGCCCATCTAATACTGAGAAATTTATGGTATCAGAATTATTCTGTGGCTAAATAGCCTATTCTGAATGTACCAACTGTGTTCTGTGATAATCATTGTCAAAATGTCTCAAAAAGGCCTGGAGGGATGGCTTAGCGGTTAAAGTGCCTGCCTGCAAAGCCAAAGGACCGAGGTTCGATCCCCAAGGACCCATGTTAGCCAGATGCACAAGGGGGCGCATGAGTCTGGAGTTCCTTCGCAGTGACTGGGGGCCCAGGAGTGATCATTCTCTCACTTTCCCTCTTTCTCTGTCAAATAAATAAATATAAAAGTATTTTAAAGTCTCAAATAGAAATGGACAGTACATTGGTACCTATTCCAGAGGTACCAATATACATCTGTATGCAATAATTATTTCAATAAGCTTATGAAGGAAGGATGACCACTTACCCTTCAGAGTGATTATTAAAAGTAAAAAGAAGTTTTATTAAAAAAAGTAAGTTATTACTACTAGTGATAAAATAATGATAAAACTAAATTTTATAAATTGTCACCATTATAAAAAAATAAGAAATTTCATTTTGGAGACTGGTTAAAAAATCTCAGAGAAACATCTAGACACAGAAATTTATCAGTAACAAAATAAATAGGAATTCAAAAATAAATAGGAATTCGACAATTCTCTGAACTCCAATGAAAAAACAGGGATTTGCTTTCAGGGAAATAAATGACTTATATTTTATGTGTTTAGGCTTATTTAGTAAGTTCCTAGTAATTACTGTCATCTTTTTTTAATTTAAAACTTTTTAAAAAAGACGGATGGCATTTAAAAAAAATTTTATTAGCATTTTCCATGATTATAAAAAAAATCCCAAGGTGATTCCCTCCCTCACCCCCACTTTCCCCTTTGAAATTCCATTCTCCATCATATTACCTCCCCATCACAATCATTATACTTACATATATACAATATCAACCTATTAAGTACCCTCCTCCCTTCCTTTCTCTTCCCTTTATGTCTCCTTTTTAACTTATTGGCCTTTGCTACTAAGTTTTTTCCTTCTCACGCAGAAGCCCAATCATCTGTAGCTAGGATCCACATATGAGAGAGAACATGTGGCGCTTGGCTTTCTGGGCCTGGGTTACCTCACTTAGTATAATCCTTTCCAGGTCCATCCATTTTTCTGTCAATTTCATAACTTCATTTTTCTTTACCGCTGAGTAGAACTCCATTGTATAAATGTGCCACATCTTCATTATCCACTCATCAGTTGAGGGACATCTAGGCTGGTTCCATTTCCCAGCTATTATAAATTGAGCAGCAATAAACATGGTTGAGCACATACTTCTAAGGAAATGAGATGATTCTTTTTTAAAAAATATATTATTTAGGGCTGCAGAGATGGCTTAGTGGCTAAACACTTGCCTGTGAAGCCTAAGGACCCCAGTTTGAGGCTTGATTCCCCAGTACTCACATAAGCCAGATGCACAAGATGGCACATGCATGTGGAGTTCGCTTGCAGTGGCTGGAGGCCCTGGTGTGCCCATTCTTTCTCTACATATTTGCCTCTTTCTCTATTGCTCTCAAGTAAATAAAATAAACAAAATTTAAAAATATATTATTTATTTATTTGAGAGAGAGAGAGAGAAAGAGAGGGAGGGAGAAAGAGAGAGAGAGGGAGATTATGGGCGTGTCAGGGCCTCCAGCCACTGCAAATGAACTCCAGATGCATGTGCCAAGCTGTGCATATGGCTTATGTGGGTCCTGAAGAATCAAAACATGGGCCTTTGGTTTTGCAGGAAAGCGCCTTATCCACTAAGCTATTTCTCCAGCCCTATTTAAAACTTTTCTTTTTATTGACAACTTGCATAATTATAGACAATAAGCCATGATAATTCCCTCCCCTTGTGTCTCCCCCTGTGCAGTATCCCCACTCACAGATGTGCCACCTCTAACTATCCTAATAGAAGGAGGTTCCAGGCCAAAGATCTCACGGACAATGTGACTAAGCGCCCGTGGTCCAGTCAGTGGTTCACGCTCCCTACGCTACTGTTCTTGGGTTCCACCTGGGTTCTTTCCCTTCCTCATAGTGGGCAAATGTTGTCACAGTTCTGAATTCAGTGTTGTTTCCTGTGGTCTGACTTGCTAGAATAACACAAACCACACAGTTAAGGTGATAATGACCAACCACACCCACACTGGTCAATGACACTTTAGTTGAATTCTTTCATGCCACACTCCATCTGCCTCCTATATATATCCTAACATGTATGTATGTATGTATGTATACATGTGTATGTACCCATAGAATTTTGAACATTGATTAGATATTCAGTACTCTATACATTAACCATTCTTACAATGTATTTTCAGCATTCTTCCCCCCTTTTTTCTGAGGCAGGGTCTTACTCTAGCCCAGGCTGAACTAGAACTCACTCTGCAGTTCCAGGCTGTCCTTGAACTCAACGCAGTCCTCCTTCCTCTGCCTCCCGCGTGCTGGGATTGGAGGTGTGCATCACCATGCCTGGCCAGGACTTGCCAAGGCCACAATTTTTATAGTACCAAGGAAGATGTGCTGTGGTCTCAGTTCATTCTAAATTAGCATTGAATGTTTTAAAGTTTTTTTTTCTCAATTTTAATTAACATTTTCCATGATTATAAAAAACATCCCATTGTAATACCCTCCCTCCCCCCCCACTTTCCCCTTTGAAATTCTATTCTCTATCATATCCCCTCCCCATCTCAATCATTGTACTTAAGTTTTTAAAAATATTTTTGATTTATTTATTTGTAAGGACAGAGAGAGAGAAAGAAAGAATGGCATCTCAGGGCTCCAGCCACAGCAAACAAACTCCGATGCATGCGCTGCTCTGTGCATCTGACTTAACATGGGTCCTGGGGAACCGAACTTGGGTCCTTAAAGTTTCATAGGCAAGCATCTTCACTGCAGTGCCATATCTCTAGCCCAACATTTAGTTTTTATAAATTTACATATAATTTGGCTTATTCACCCATTCATTTAAAATATTCATTCATTCACTTCCCTCCAGTTATTTATTTTTATTTAATTTATTTGAAAGAGAGAGAGAGAGAGAGAGATAGCGAAACAGAGAGAATAGGCACACCAGGGACTCCAGCTGCTGCAAATGAACTCCAGATGCATGTGCCACTTTGTGCACCTGGCTTATGTGGGCTCTGGTGAACTGAACCTGGGTCCTTTGGCTTTGCAGGTAAGTGCTTTAAACACTAAGCAACCCCTCCAGCCCTTTTTTTTTTTTTTTTTTTTTTTTTTGGTTTTTCGAGGTAGGGTCTTGCTCTATACCAGGCAGACCTGGAATTCACTATGTAGTCTTTGGTGGCCTCAAATTCACAGCAATCCTCCTACCTCTGCCTCCAAAGTGCTGGGATTAAAGGTGTGCATTACCACACCTGGCCACTTCTCTCATTTAATATAGAGATTTACTGATGCCTCAACTAGATATTTATTCTAAAGGACTGTCATGAGGGGCTGGGAGATTGCCTAGTGGTTAAGGCACTTGCTTACAAAGTGAACTACTTAGGCGGCCTGGGTTTGAATCTCAGAGTGGCCTCAAACTCACAGTGATCCCCCTACCTCTGCCTCCCGAGTGATGGGATTAAAGGTGTGCATGACCAAGCCCAGCTAAAATTAAAAAAAAAAAGAAAAGAAAAGAAAAAGACTGCCGTGAAAGGCTAGAGGTGATTTCTTTAGATGCCATATTTTTACTGGTATGACTCTTAGCTTCCTATTTGAGAACTGTTATACATCATTGCTTTTAGTTAAGGAATCCTTGTACTTAGGTCTCATTTCTTTTTGCCCAAGTTTCATCAGCAGATAATGACTTTGGGGCTTCTCATCATAGACATTTTTGCCAAGAAAAAGGCTCAGTGCCATTGCTCTGATGCTCTGTGGAGCTCCTTGAACTTTGGACGTCAAGAACTCACTAATCCGCACTCCCACCATATGCTATTTCAGAATGAGAACCCAGAGGCCACCCAGAGCTCACCACAGAAGCAGACCCAAAATGAACCCAACATGGCTCAGGGAAATTTTGCGGAAGAGGGGGTGGAAAGAATGTCAGAGCCACATGTTGGGTCATGATACTCAGAGACATTTCTCCTACCCATAATTAATAAAGCAGAGGCGTGGTCATGTAACTAGTAAAGTCTGAATAAATCAGCATTTTAAGTATTTTATTTTATTATTTTTTTATGTATTTGTTTATTTGACAAAGAAAGGAAGAGAGGGAGAGAGAATGGGTGCACCAGGGCCTCCAGCCACTGCAAACGAACTCTAGACATGTGAACCCCCTTGTGCATCTGGCTAATGTGCGTCTTGGGGAATCGAACCTGGGTCCTTTGGATTTGCAGGCAAATGCCTTAACCACTAAGCCATCCCTCCAGCCCTAAATCTGGATTTTAGCAAGGTGGATGTCTCGGTTTTCATTTGACAGTCTAGGTAGGCTCACACCGGGGACAATGACGCACAGGGAAAGCAGGCGCCCTCGACTGTTGCTCCTCCTTGTTAACTGCCTGTATTTGTCAAGACAGAGAAGTCAACAGGAAATTCCTTAGGCACGAGCACTAGCTAACCCCGTTTTTATTTCCTTATTTTCATTTCTATGTCTCAGTTGCTCTCTGAGCTCTCTCAGTAGAGTCTAATTCTGTTATATTATTGAGTAAAAGATTCAGTCTACAGCAGAGATTGTACTTTTCCTTTCTGGAGCTTTTCAACCTAATGCCCTTGGACATTCGTTGAATCTTCACTCTCCTGTTATCTTGGGTCTCACAGTAAATATGCACATGCAGATTGATAAAGTTCTTACTGAGAAAGATCAACCTGGAACAGAGAGAGAGAGAGAGAGAGAATGAAAAAAAGAAGTAGGAGGGCTGGAGAGATTGCTTAGCAGTTAAGGCGCTTACTTGCAAAGCCAAAGGACCTCAGTTCGATTCCCCAGGACTCACTTAAGCCAGATGCACAAGGTGGCGCATGTGTCGGAAATTCGTTTGCAGTGCCTGAAGGCCCTGGCGTGCCCATTCTCTCTCTGCCTCACCCCCCCCCGATTCCTTTTCTCTATCTCTCAAATAAATGTATAAATAAATAGAAATATTTGGGGAAAAAAAGAAATAGGAGGAAAGAACAAGAACAAATATATATTAAAGGGTTATCAGTTGGCTATTTCCTTAAGCCTCAGTATTTCTTTGAGGTACTAACTGCTATCCATCTTGTTTTGAGTAACTCTGGTCTCCCTCTGGGGTTCACAAGTGGACCCATGTGGCTGAAGCTAGCCCTGCAGACCAAGCAGCTTCGGTTCAGCCCCTCAGCTCTGAGGCAAAGGCAAGGCTCCTGGGTGGCTTGTGCAATAACTGGCCCAGAAGAAGGTAGACACAACGAGCTGATGCCATTCTCTTCTCATCCTATGGGCTTCAGAAACAGGCAAAGTAAACTGCAGCATTAGAGGCCAAGGTGATGCTAACGTCAGGAAAGAGCAGTGATCGGAAGTTTAAATGAAAGCTCTGGTGAGTTCTCTCCTTCTTCGCTTGGAGGAAATTCCCTGGGCATTGCCTCTGCCAAATTATTACAATCTATGTTTGACTGTTTTTCCTGGTGTAGATTGTATTTTTTTTTTTTTTTGGCAGGGTTAGGGGAGAGGGCATTTTTGTTTAATTTCTTTCTTTCTTTCTTTCTCTTTTGAAAATGTAGGATAAAATTTTATTACAGTCAGAGAGCTTTTCTGTGTTCAGGACAGAAAATGGAGAGATTGGTGTTGTCAGTCTACTTCCAGGTTTTTTTTATAATCCCAGGGCACTGTTGATTTTCTTGTTAGGAGTTCTGTTTCTGCACATGAGTAATTGGGGCCAGAGGCTGACCCTGCTGTTGTAGAAAAGTAATTGACCACAGCAAATTTATCTCTGTGTTGCTCAGGTATAAAAAGTTCTTTGTTTCACACTGGATCATAAATTTATCTACTCATAGCCAAGTTCCAAAATAGTCTTTCCCAACATTCACTGAACTTCATGGAGTTTAATGTGCAGATTTAGTAGTATAGAATTAAATCCAGAGCCCGGACCTTAGACCTCTTTATACGTCATTATTTCATGTATGACATTTCCTATTAAGGTGAGTACTGATCAGAACACAGATATTTACTTCTCTTGAGCTATTTATTGTAGCAGCACTTTTCAAATATATGTACCAATAACTACTGTACCAGAATGTTGCACAGCCCTATAGAAGTGGGATGGTTTTGCATTGTTCATATAGTTGCTATTTATTGAACTTTGATTTTTATGTCATTTTATACTTAAGCAGTGATACGTAAAAATATAAATGAAAGGAACCACATGATACATGTTACAAATACATGGACAGGCTCACACTTAGAGCTATATGCTAGAAGACATAACAGACAGACAGGGGAATATATATTAATATATATATAATATATATATAAATATAATTGTATGTATATATATACATATACATATACATACATACATATATATATATATATATATATATATATATACACACACACACACACAATTATTGACAACTTCTATACTTATAGACAACAAACTATGGTATTTACCTCCCGTTCCCCCTCTTTCCCCTCCATAATTCTGCTATCTGTCATATCCCCATATCCCATTGTGGTCAGATAGAGTACAAGGGATTATTTCAGTTTTCCTGTATTTGTGGAGCTTTGCTTTGTGTCCTAATATGTGTTCTAGTTTAGAGAATGTTCCATATGCTGCTGAGAAAATGTATATTCTGCAGCATTTTGATGGAATGTTCTTTATATATCTGTTAGGTCCATTTGTTCCATGACATCATTTAATTCAGATGTATCTGTTTATTTTTGCTGGAATGACCTGTCAGTTGATGAGAGTGGGGTATTGAAGTCAGCTATTACAATTGTGTTTGATGCTATCTGTGACCTTAAATCTAATAGTGTATGTTTGATGAAACTGGGAGCCCCCATGTTAGGTGCGTATATGTTTAGGATTGTAATGTCCTTCTGCTGAAGTGTTCCTTTATTCAGTATAAAATGACCTTCTTTTTCTTTCCTCACTAATGTTAGTTTGAAGTCTATTCTGTCAGATGTTAGGATGGCAACCCCTGCTTGTTTCCCAGGCCCATTTGCTTGAAATAACATTTTCCATCCTTTCACCCTAAGACAATATATATCTTTTATTGAGAGATGAGTTTCCCGGAGGCAACAAATGACAGGATACTGACTTTTAATCCAGTCTGCAAGCCTGTGTCTTTTGGTTGATGCATTGAGGCCATTGATAATAATAGTTATTATTATTATTTTTTTAATTTTTAAAGTTTTTATTAGCATTTTCTATGATTATAAAAAAAATCCCATGGTAATTCCCTCCCTCCCCACCCCCCACTCTTTCCCCTTTGAAATTCCATTCTCCATCATATTACCTCCCCATAACAATCATTGTACGTACATATATACAATATCAACCTATTAAGTACCCTCCTCCCTTCCTTTCTCTTCCCTTTATGTCTCCTTTTTAACTTACTGGCCTCTGCTACTAAGTATTTTCATTCTCACACAGAAGCCCAATCATCTGTAGCTAGGATCCACATATGAGAGAGAACATGTGGCACTTGGCTTTCTGGGCCTGGGTTACCTCACTTAGTATAATCCTTTCCAGGTCCATCCATTTTTCTGCAAATTTCATAACCTCATTTTTCTTTACCGCTGAGTAGAACTCCATTGTATAAATGTTCCACATCTTCATTATCCACTCATCAGTTGAGGGACATCTAGGCTGGTTCCATTTCCTAGCTATTGTGAATTGAGCGAAAATTAACATGATTGAGCATGCATCTCTAAGGTAATGAGATGAGTCCTTTGGATATATGCCTAGGAGTGCTATAGCTGGGTCATATGGTAGATCAATTTTTAGCTGTCTCAGGAACCTCCACACTGATTTCCACAATGGCTGGACCAGATTGCATTCCCACCAACATTGTAGAAGGCTTCCTCTTTTTCCACATCCTTGCCAGCATTTATCGTCATTTGTTTTCATGATGGTAGCCAATCTAATAGGAGTGAGATGGAATCTCAACATAGTTTTAATCTGCATTTCCCTTATGACTAGGGCCGTAGAACATTTTTTGAGATACTTGTATGCCATTCGTATTTCTTCTTTTGAGAACTCTCTATTTAGTTCCATAACCCATTTTTTAATTGGCTTGTTTGATTTCTTATTATTTAATTTTTGAGTTCTTTGTATATCCTGGATATTAATCCTCTGTCTGATATATAGCTGGCAAAGATTTTCTCCCATTCTGTAGGTTGCTTTTCTTTGCTCTATTCACAGTGTCTTTGCAGTACAAAAGCTTTGTGATTTCATGAGATCCCAGCGGTTGATCTGTGGTTTTATTTCCTGAGCAATTGGGGTTGTATTCAGAAAGTCTTTGCCAAGACCAATATGTGGAAGGGTTTCCCCTACTTTTTCCTCTAGCAGTTTCAGAGCTTCAGGTCTGATGTCAAGGTCATTGATCCATTTGGACTCAATTCTTGTGCATGGAGAGAGAGAAGGATCTATTTTCATCCTTCTACAGATACATGTCCAGTTTTCCCAGCTACATTTGTTGAAGAGGGTGTCTTTTCTCCAATAAGTATTTTTAGCATTTTTGTCAAAGATCAGATGGCTATAGCTACCTGGACTTACATCTGGGTCCTCTATTCTGTTCTATTGATCAAAATGTTTGTTTTTGTTATTTTTGCTCTGCAGTATAGGCTGAAATAAGGTATGGTGATACCACCAGTCTTATTTTTGTTGCTCAAAATTGTTTTAGGTATTTGAGGATTTTTGTGTTTCCAAATGAACTTTTGGTTTTTTTTTTCTATTTCTGTGAAGAATGCCATTGGAATTTTGATGGGAATTGCATTAAATGTTTAGATTGTTTTGGTAAGATTGCCATTTTCACAATATTGATTCTTCTGATCCAAGAGTAAGGGATGTCTTTCCATTTCCTGGTGTCTTATGCAATTTCTCACTTGAGTGTTTTAAAGTTTTCATTGTAGAGATCCTTCACTTCCTTGGTTAGGTTTAGTCAAAGGTACTTTATTTATTTGTTTATTTATTTATTTTTGATGCAATTGTGAATGGAAGTGATTCTCTGATTTCATCCTCTGTGTGTTTGTTGTTAGCATATAGGATGGCTACTGATTTCTGTGTATTTATTTTGTTTTCTGCTACATGGCTATAGGTGTTTATCAGCTCTGACAGTTTGCTGGTAGAGTCTTTAGGGTCCTTTAGGTATAGAATCATGTCATCTGCAAATAATTATAAACTGATCTCATCCTTCAATTTGTATCCCTTTTATGTGTGTCTCTTGCCTTGTTGCTGTGGCTAAAACTTCCAGTACTATATTAAATAAAAGTGGGACACTCTTGTCTTGGAACAAATAATTTATATGGAAAATTTTTATGTAGCATTTCGTAGAAGGAACATAAGTTCCTTCTAAGTGTTACATATCTATTGAATTGTCTTCTCTGTTATCTTGATTTGTATCTTTGCTCTTTCTATTCCCTGTCTGGATATTGGTTTATTATTATTATTTAATTATTTTTTTGATTTTTGAGGTAAGGTCTCACCCTAGTTCAGGCTGACCTGGAATTCACTATGTAGTTTCAGGGTGGCCTTGAACTCACAGAGGTCCTCTTACCTCTGCCTCCAGAGTGCTGGGATTAAAGGCATGGGCCACCGCACCCAGCCCCCACCCACCCACGTCTGGAAAATTTTCTGGTCCAACTTCACATCTGACTTTGAGGTTTTCCTGTTGAGCATTGTCCGAGTCTGAGAAGTCATGGCTTGTGCAGACAGTTCTTCCTGTCCACTCTTCCGTGGTATCTGCTTTTGTGTCAGGTTTGACTCTCCAGGTCCCACATAAACCGGACACACAGGGCAATGCAAGCCCACAAGGCTGCATGTACATGCAAGGGGGCGCATGCATCTGGAGTTCGATTGCAGTGGCTGGAGGTCCTGGTGCATCAATCCTGTCTCTCTTTCTCTTGCCCTCACCCTCTCTCTGTTTCATAAAAAAGGGCCACTCTGTTGGGTTTGCCTCAACAACAACAACAACAAAAGATACAGATATGTACTTAATGGGGTAGCAGTTCCCTTCTCATTGCTGAGGCAAAACACTCGTTCAAAAGAGTATTTGGTGGGAGAGGGTTTAGGTTGACCTAAAGATTTGAGAAGTTTTATCATGGCAAGAAAAGCATGAAAGGCCCGGATAGGAACCAAAGTCACGTGTTTGCATCACAAGGAAAGAAGCAGTCTGAGCGAGTGAGCTCCGAACACCTAACTTCAAGGTCTCCCCAGTGACATGCCTCCTCCAGCAAGGCTTCCCCTCCCAAAGGCTCCACAACATTCCCAAATATTCAAAACACTTGAGCCTATGGGAACATTTCATTCAGACCATGACAAACGGGTGTCTATTTATGATTTTATGTATTTTTTACCTAATACTTTTAAGCTAGCATTGATTTGATTTTTATGTGTGTGAATTGAAAGTTTTGATCACATTCTTTCTTTTTTATGAGATGGGATTTCAGCATATCACCTAGGTTGGCCTCAAACAACTAAGCTCAAATAATTCTCCTGTCTCCCATTGCGGCCTCTTGAGAAGCTGGACCATCATATTGTTCCCAGCAGGTTACCTTAAGTGTGTGTGTGTGTTTGGTTCTGGGGTTTGAACATGGCATTGCATGCACTAGGCACGCCCTCTACCATGGAGCTACAGTCCAGTCCTGTGATTGATTTAAAACATACATTTTCACGATCAGAGTACCTTGACACAGATCTATTAACTTAGCACTTGAGAGATTGAGGCAAAAGGATCAGAAGCTCAAGGGATCCTTATTGACAAAATGACTTCAAGGCCAGCCTGGACTACACAAAACCCCATTTTGAAAAAAACTAAGTACCGGGCGTGGTGGCACATGCCTTTAATCCCAGCACTTGAGAGGCAGACGTAGGAAGATCGCCATGAGTTCAAGGCCACCCTGAGACTACATAGTGAATTCCAGGTCAGCCTGGACTAAAGTGAAACCCTACCTTGAAAAACCCAAAAAAAAAAAAAAAAAAAAAAAAGAAAACAAAGTAAGCTTTCCTATGTTCATCTCAAATGTCTTAAGGATGTAAATGCCTGCTAGGAACTGGGTTAGTAATTTAAATTTAAATCTAACACAAACTTAAGTCTGTATAGTTCATACTGTTAAAACTCAAATGTTATTTTCCCTAATGGCAGATTTGCTGTGAGACAATTGGATATGAATAGGCACTGATGGGAAGCATCCAGTTATATTTGAAATTTTCTTTGCACAGCTTTAAAAATTTTTGTTTGCTCATTGTTGCAGTCAGGTTCACATGGCTGTCAGAAATCACCCAACCAAGAGCAGCTTGTGGGAAAAAAGGAGGCTTATTTTGGCTTATAGGCTCGAGGGGACCCTCCATGATGGCAGGGAAAACGATGGCATGAGCAGAGGGTGGACATCAGCCCCTGGCCCACATAAGGTAGACAATAACAACAGGAGAGTGTGCCAACACTGGCAAGGGGAAACTGGCTCTAACACCCATAAGCCTGCTCCCAACAATACACTGCCTCCAGGAGTTTCAATTTCCAAATCTCCATCAGCTGGGGAACCTAGCACCCAGAACACCTAAATTTATGGGGGTCACCTGAATCAAACCATCACATTCATACAGCTAGCATCGGCATGGAGAAAACTGCTATTTGTGGGGAAACTCCTTGCATGGAAAAGCAAGTCGTTATGGTATAATTCAGGCTTGTGATTTCTTTGACAATCCAAGAAGAGGTGGCAGAGGCACAATTGTGCTTTACACATCAATAATTTTTATGAAAAAATGAAAAAAAGCTAGCATTCACTTAAGATTTATCTTCTAAAATACCCTTTATAAAATTGTGGGAATCACTGAAATTTGTAAGTTTGAATGCATAATTCAATAGTATATAAGTTGTTTTCTAAATGACAGTAAATGCTGGCAAGTGCACTCAGGGGGGCAGAGGTAGGAGGATCGCTGTTAGTCCAAGGCCACCCTGAGAGTACACAGTGAATTCCAGGTCAGCCTGGACCACAGTGAGACTCTACCTCAAAAAACAAACAAAAAAGCTGGTTAGGACATGGAGAAATGGAAATCTTTGTTCACTGTTGATGGGAGTGTAAATTGGTACAGTCACTATGGAAATAAGAAGTTTGGAGGTTTTTGAAAAGGCTAAAAATTCAATTATCATGTCATATAATCCTGGATATATGTCCACAGCATTCCATATCCTATTACAGAGACATTTGCTCTTCCATATTCATTACTGCTCTCTCTATTCACAAGAGCTAGGAAATGGAACTACCCTAGATGTCCACCACCTGATGAATAGATCTGAAAATGTGGTACACACACAACTGGATTTTATCAGTAAGCGAAAGTATAAAAAGTACAGAAAAATGGATGAAGATTGGAAATACACTAAGTGAGGTTATCTGGGCCCAGAAAAACAAATGATGTATGTTCTCTCTCATATAAGGATCCAAACTTTGAATGTTTGTGTGTACGCAAATAAAGGGTTTTAAAAATGTGTATGGACTCTGAAGCTAGATAGGTGACCACCAGAGGAAAAGAAGAAGTGTTGAGAAAGAGGGGTGGGAAAAAGGACCCATGTAATATGAAAAGATAAATCCTTACCCCAGGCTGAGTCCTTCCCCCAGAGTGGGTGGCCCCTCTTGTGTGTGGAGGGGGCTTTATCTAAGGAAGCTCAGGGAAGGAAAGTATCCCCTCCTCTCCACTGGCTGCTAGCTGCTTTCCAGCATGGGGCGAAGACCAGCGAGGGCAGAAGAGCAGCGGCCCCTCAGGACGCCCCCAGGCCTTCAGTGCTGGGTCGGGACTGCTGAGGCACCCAGCCTCGTGGACTGAGCAGCTACCGGGTTCCTTGACTCTCTGCCGTAAGCTAAGCCATCAAACTTCCTTTTCATACAATTCACTCTGCCAGTTCTGTTCCTCTAGAGAAGCCTGGCTGACACATCCACTGAGCAGGGTCTTCAGTGGAATGGAGAAGGAGAAGGAACAAAACCTGATGGGAATATGACCTCAGTGCCTTATGCCACATGTTACAGTTCTCCCAATTTTAGTTTTACAAAATAAACAGGTATTATGGGAAACAATATCAGCATTGCTAATAGATGATTCTCTCCTTGTACTACTTCAAATGAAAGTTTTTGCCTATAATATTTTGAGCCTGCACTGTTAGCCAGACTTTGGGCTATATCTAATTGAAGGCTCTGTCATTGTAGAAATACTTTTATGGTGGCCTGAATTTTCCCTGAGTCTGTGTCTTATCAAAGGTAAATATCATCATGTTCGGGGGCGGGGTGGGGGGAGTGGGGGTGTCTTAGTCACTATTTCCTGAAATGTGGGTTGTAAAGCTTGTGGCATTCAGGTAAATTCCACTTTTACAAAGAGCATTTAAATTTCCTCGGGGAAATCTTTTGTGCTTGAAAGGCCTCGAAACAGAAACCTCAGCCTCCCAAGCTTATGAACCACACAGTAATAGCCGCTGTCAGGAGTTGCTTTTCTTCTGTGATTTCAGCTTTACTTAATTTTGAGAATCTATGGAATTTTACCTGCCTATTGGTTTTGTAATTGGTAAGTGTCCACTCATATCATAAATAAGGTAGAGTGAAGGATGAAAATAGATTCTTCTCGCTCTTCATGCACAAGAATTAAGTCCAAATGGATTCAAGACCTTAACGTCAGACCTGAAACTCTGAAACTGCTAGAGGAAAAAGTAGGGGAAACCCTTCAACATATTGGTCTTGGCAAAGACTTTCTGAATACAACCCCAATTGCTCAGGCAATAAAACCATAGATTAATACTGGGACCTCATGAAATTACAAAGATTTTGCACTGCAAAGGACACAGTGAAAAAAGCAAAGAGGCAACCTACAGAATGGGAAAAAATCTTCGCCAGCTATATATCTGATAGAGGATTAATATCTAGGATATACAAAGAACTCAAAAAGTTAAATAATAAGGAATCAAACAAGCCAATCAAAAAATGGGCTATGGAGCTAAATAGAGAGTTCTCAAAGGAAGAAATACAAATGGCATATAAGCATCTAAAAAAATGTTCTAGGTCACTAGTCATCAGGGAAATGCAGATTAAAACTACATTGTAGCTGGGCGTGGTGGCGCACGCCTTTAATCCCAGCACTTGGGAGGCAGAGGTAGGAGGATCACCGTGAGTTCAAGGCCACCCTGAGACTACATAGTGAATTCCAGGTCAGCCTGAGCCAGAGTGAGACCCTACCTCGAAAAACCAAAAAAAAAAAAAAAAACAAAAAACTACATTGAGATACTATCTCACTCCTGTCAGATTGGCCACCATCATGAAAACAAATGATTATAAATGTTGGCGGGGATGTGGAAAAAAAGGAACCCTTCTACACTGCTGGTGAGAATGCAATCTGGTCCAGCCATTGTGGAAAACAGTGTGGAGGTTCCTAAAACAGCTAGAGATTGATCTACCATATGACCCAGCTATAGCACTCCTAGGCATATATCCTAAGGACTCATCTCATTTCCTTAGAAGTACGTGCTCAACCATGTTTATTGCTGCTCAATTTATAATAGCTGGGAAATGGAACTAGCCTAAATGTCCCTCAACAGATGAGTGGATAATGAAGATGTGGCACATTTATACAATGGAGTTCTACTCAGCGGTAAAGAAAAATGAAGTTATGAAATTTGCAGAAAAATGGATGGATCTGGAAATTATTATACTAAGTGAGGTAACCCAGGCCCAGAAAGCCAAGCGCCACATGTTCTCTCTCATATGTGGATCCTAGCTACAGATGATTGGGCTTCTGTGTGAGAATGAAAATATTTAGTAGCAGAGGCCAGTAAGTTAAAAAGGAGACATAAAGGGAAGAGAAAGGAAGTGGGGAGGATACTTAATAGGTTGATATTGTATATATGTAATTACAATGATTGTAATGGGGAGGTAATATGATGGAGAATGGAATTTCAAATGGGAAAGTGTGGGGGTGGAAAGGGAGGGAATTACCATGGGATATATTTTATAATCATGGAAAATGTTAATAAAAATTTAAAAAAAATAAGGTAGAGTGGTCAACAGAGGTGTTGTCTTTTTAAATATTTTTTTAAATTATTTATTTAGAGAGAAAGAAGGGGAGGGAGAGGGAAAGAGAGAGCAAGAGAGAAAATGGGCACACCAGGGCCTCTAGTCACTGCAAATGAACTCCAGATGCATGTGCCACCTTGTGCATCCTGGCTTACATGGATACTGGTGAATCGAACCTGGGTCCTTAGGCTTCATAAGCAAGCACCTTAAACACTAAGCCATCTCTCCAGCCCCACAGAGGCGTTTTCTAAGAGACAGGCCTTCTTATGAAAGTTTTGCCCTCATGATGTAACACATAACGTTCTAATTCCCAGGTCTCCTCATGTTATAATGGTATTGGCTATCTTCACTTCTCAATTCATGACACATCCTTTCCAACCCACATCTTGTGTCTGGCCAACTTCTTAAGGTCTACCCCTTCACCCTGGTATTCAAGTTCTTCAGAGACCTCACCCATTCTGTCTCATCTGCCTGTTTTCTTTTTCATCTCCCTCTAGAGTAAGACAACTGAGCTTTCTGGGAAGACAGGACTTTACACATTGTGACACAATGCTTGACAGTGATAACCAAAATGATAACCTCACATATATTCCTCACGTCTTCTTGGCAAGTAGTCTGTGTTTCTGACACATCAAAGGCAGAGAAAAATTCATGAAATGCAAAAGTGGAAGGTCCAAAACTCATTGAGAGTATAATAGGCGACATTTCAGAAATATTCAAAATTTTTTCATAAATTTATTTAAGTTGTAAGTCATATTTGACTATTTTTTATCATTTACAACATGATGTTTTGAGACATATCTGTATAGGATGCAAGATTTATTTATTTTATTTATTCATTTATTGAGAGTTAGAGAAAGAGAGAGAGAGGGAGGGAATGGGCATGCCAGGGCCACTCACTGCAAACAAATTCTAGACACATATGTCACCTTGTGCATCTGGTTTTATGTGGATATTGGAGAATTGAATCCGAGCCAAATAAGCCTTCTGTCTAGGGGACAAGTTCCAGAATTTTGTTTTGTTTTGTTTTGTTTTTCAAGGTAGGGTCTCATTCTAGCCCAGGCTGATCTAGAATTCACTACGTAGTTTCAGGGGGGCCTCGAACTCACAGCGACCTTCCTACCTCTGCCTCCTGAGTGCTGGGATTAAAGGCGTGTGCCACCATGCCCAGGCAGAAATATTTTTAAGGAATTGCTTCAAGCACATGCAAACCTATTGCCAGAGTATTTTAGTATTGTTTAGTATTGCTCTTCTGTTTCCTTGCTTCTAGATAATGTGTGTGTGTGTGTGTGTGTGTGTGTGTGTGTGTGTGTGTGAAGTACACATACCATGGTGGCATGTGGAATTCAGAGATAACCTCAGAAGTCGGCCCTGGATATCCACTTTGTGGTGCCCTTGGTATTGGCCCAGGAGCTTCTAGGGATTCTCCTGTGCCCGTCTCACACGATGCCATCGTCAGGCTGAGGTGACAGACATTCTTTACGTGTGTTCTGGGGTTCTGAGCCTAGGTCCTCACACTTGCACAGCCAAAGCTTTTACCCATATAGGAGGGTATAGGCATGTAAACAGTTTCAGGTTTTTCTCTACCTCATATTCTAAGCTTTTGGAAGTAAAATAAGACAAGAATCAAAAAAAAAAAAAAAAAAAAAAAGGTCAAACTCACGGAATCACAGAGGAGAATGGTTGTTATCATGGACTGTGGGCTGGGGTTGGATGGGAAAGTGGGGGTATGGACCAAAGAATCCAAATTTAAATTATCTAAGAAGAATAAAATTTTGAGTTAGGCCGGGCGTGGTGGCGCATGCCTTTAATCCCAGCACTCCGGAGGCAGAGGTAGGAGGACCGCTGTGAGTTCGAGGCCACCCTGAGACTACATAGTGAATTCCAAGTCAGCCTGGGCTAGAGTGAGACTGTACCTCAAAAACAAACAAATAAATAAATAAATGTTCAGTCCTGGGGGGGGGTTGGGAATTACCACAGCATATTGTTTACAATAATGGAAGCTGTCAATAAAACAACGTTCAGTTCCTACTATTCATCCCTGGACGCTGAAACCTGTGCGCTTGTCACATGCACAGTGCGTCCTCCTCATCCTAACCACCTAGGCAGTGAATTCCTTCCGTCGCCATCTGTTACCGTCCACCTGAGGTCACAACCTAAATATGATCTAAGTTAGATCCGGGTGAGTCAGGCAGCCTTGCTTTTCAGCTGAGACTTGCAAAGTGAAATAATTCATTTGCTTTCAAAGTACAATGCTGGAACAGGTATGAATATAAGCTCTCATCTCAGCAGGAAGAAACAGGAAAGAAGAAAAAGCGACGAATTCTACAGAAGCACAAATCTTAAGCGAACTCCATGAGATCCTAAGGTTCAGAAGTCTCCCTGTCTGGCCTTGTTCTCTGCTCTCCAGATGGTCTGGGGCAGGATCTCCTCCTTCCCGACCATAGGGGTGACCACAGCGCTCCACAGCTTAGCGTCCCTGACTACCTTGCGGCTCTTGCTGGCAGCCCACTCTCTGGCAGTTTCCCAGGGCTTTGTAGGGATGCCCATCCTCCTATTCACTCCCCAGATTCTTCCAGGCGGTGGTTCCCCCTTAAAATTGGCCTCCGTCCCCATATCCTATGCAGTCTGCTGTACGGTGGGAGTGGCCACCTTGAAGATCGCTGGATTGCTCTTCCTGGTCGTGCGCTATCGTGGGTGATCCACTCACAGTTCTCGGTTTGGGTCTGGAGAGTTTGAGGCCTGACTTTGCGTTCCTATCATTACTTTGTCATTTAGTCCCAGATGGCATAGTTTCTTCTAGTGCAAATCCTTCCTCTAGACCTGGCTTGTGTAGTGGTGATGGATGAGGTCCTTACACGACGCTCTTCATGCAGATGTATGTGTTTGGGGTGAAGCAGTTTTCTGTATAGCCCTTAAAGTTTGAGCCATAGACAGCGCAGGTGGAGTTCTCCATTTGCACTATTGTTACTCTGGGGTAGAGAGAATGATATGTTACGTTCACGACATTATTAGTGCAGGAATATAAAAGTGAAACCACATTTATAAGATTTAAATGTAGGAATTTACTAGCTAATTAAGCCTTTAAAAAATATTTCTGTTTAATTTATTTATTTGACACACAGAGAGAAATGGGTGCACCAGG
The DNA here is from genome assembly GCF_020740685.1 of Jaculus jaculus. Classification (NCBI taxonomy): domain Eukaryota; kingdom Metazoa; phylum Chordata; class Mammalia; order Rodentia; family Dipodidae; genus Jaculus; species Jaculus jaculus. Next base: position 4,699,365 of record NC_059124.1, on the reverse strand, counting down.
GCCTCCAGCCACTGAAAATGAACTCCAGATGCGTGTGCATCTGGCTTACATGGGTCCTGGAGAATTGAACCTGGGTCCTTTGGCTTTGCAGGCAAATGCCTTAACATCATCTCTCCAGCCCTATTTAGGTCTTTTTAGGACTATGTTTGGTAATCCCAGCTCACAGACTTGCAAACAAGAGCCAAACTCAGACCATAAAAGTACATATTAAAATTGGTGTACATTATGTTGTATTATTGGAAATAATTCAGAAGTGTAAAATTTTTTATGGGTACCTGGGTGAAAAATGTTTTAAAATGTTTACTTAAAAGGAGATAGATTAAAAATGAATTCAGAACTGAACTTAGAATTCAAGTATTGCAGCGTCCTGTTCAAAATGAGCGATCTTTGAGAGATAAACATGGTCATCTATATCTGCCTGTGTGACTGACCACAGATAAGTATTTAAAACAAAAGCTGTTATCTGTACTGAACTCATGCCTTCTACCTTGTCAAGATTTCCTGAACAATGTGATGTAATAACTGTCTATGTTTGGATTTGAGTAGGCATATGAGATCTGCAGGTGACTGAAGTGCCACAGAGATTGTGCGTCATTTATAAGCAAGCCTACTCCACCATTGCACAGAAAGAGCCTGAGAATTCTTTCTGGCCAGCCTCAGTTTTAGAAGGTGAACCAATCTCAAAATAACAAGAAAAAATGCACAGCATGTGCCCATCATAGGATCTGATCATTCTATTCTTTAGCATTTTCATCAGAAAGAAGATGTTTTATACATACTCATGATATACATCTTCACATTAGCAGGCTTGTTTTATATTTATTTTAAAAAATATGTTATTTTTATTTATTTGACAGAGAAAGAGGGAAAGAGGGAGGGGGGGGCATGCCAGGGCCTCCAGCCACTGCAAATGAACTCCAGATGCGTGTGTCCCCTTGTGCAGCTGGCTAACGTGGGTCCTGGGGAATCAAACCTGGGTCCTTTGGCTTTTCAGGCAAACACCTTAACCACTAAGCAATCCTTCCAGCCCAGGCTTGTGTTTTAGTAGTCAACAGCTGAGAACTCAATTATACACCAACAGATAAAGGGACAAAACAATTTTGCTGCATTAATAAAGGATTTCCTCTTAGAAATAAAAATAAATGAACTCTATTCTTGTTATCAGAAGGCTAAATCTAAAAAATAAAGATGTGTTAAAATCCAAACATAAAACTATTACAGTTTGTAGGACTCTATTGGTATTAAATACCATTGGTTGCAACTAATGCATAGTATAATAAGGGACTTTAGATGTCTAGGAATAGACAGAGGGACACAGGAACAAAGAAGGGATTACAAAGGTTCTAAAAGAAAGTTTTAAAAGTAATGGATAGGGAGGCTGAACAGATGGCTCATTTGGTAAGAGTGATCTCCACGCATGAGGGCCTGAGAGGGCCTGAGCCACCAGGGTTTGATCCCAGCACATGCATGAACACTTGTGCATGGTTATATGTGTTTGTAACCCCAGTCCTGTGGGGTGAAGAGACCAGAGAACCAATGGAGCTTGCAAAACAGCAGACCCCAGAATCCTTGAGAGACTGCCTCAAGGAACCGGTGTGAATGAACAGTGGTGGGGGGGGGGTCATGTACTATTCTCTTTTGGCCTCCACACAACAAACTTGAGCACAACACACACACACACACACACACACACACACACACACACACACCACGCCTCACATCCTACCACATGTGCACAAAAAATGTAATGGATGTGTTGATTGTTCACATTATTAATGGCTTCCTGAGTGTGCACATTTGTTTAAGCTATTAGGCTATAACTTTATATACAATTTACTATATCAAGAAATTGATAATTTGTTATAAGCACAAAAAGAGAACATATGTGATACTTAACCGTTTTATTTTAGTCTCCTATCTATAAAACCAACATAATATTAGATATACCATTCTCAGTACTTAGTACATAGAAATCAGTTTATTTCATTTTATTTTATTCATGTGGGTGACTCTGCAACACTGTCTTCTAGATTTAAGTACTGCCTTTTTTTTAAATTCTGAAATATTCTAAAACCTCAAATGTAGCATAATTCTTTTTTTTTAAATTTAATTTATTAGTTTTCTTTTCAGCAAATACAGGCAGTTTGGTACCATTGTTTAGGCTCATCCATGATCTACCCCCTCCCAATGGACCCTCCTTGTTGATGTAAATGGGTCGTGCATTGTGGAGTTAGCCCACAGTTATTGGTACGATAAATGTCTCTGCATATCATGACCCAACACAAGACTGACATTCTTTCCGCCCCCTCTTCCGCAAAATTTCCGGCTCCCAACACCTCAGCACTGAAGCAGACCAAAAATGAACCCAACATGGCTCAGGGAAATTCTGCCTTTTTTTCTAACCCTGTCAGAACATGGGGATACCAAGGATTGTGAAAAACAAAAGGACAAATGAATGATCATAGAATTCAGGAACAAGTCTTTAGACTCACTGGTTGGGTAAAAGGATGGAGCCATCTTCCCACTGCCAGGAGCCATTTGCTGGAATCTGGACCAATCCCATCCAATGATAGGGCTTCACGAGTTTAAGGAAGTCCTGTTTGACCACAGACAAAACATAGATAAAGCCGTTGCTCAGAAGGTTAATGAATGTAAGGCCACAGTCAACAACTTTTCTCATTGGAGGAAGTGCTTTGGTTTCTTAGCTAGAATAAGTCCCATCTAGTCTGGTTCCTTTGCTTTCTTAATTTTAATGAAAAATGATCAGGGGTAGATGTGAAAATATCTTGAAGTCTCTGGTATATTCCAGTGAGTTAGCTGATGGTTAGAATTAAATACAGGACAGGGGATTCAGCACCAAACCTGATCTTCTGTGCTATAAATCTTCAGAAGGCTGGAGTTTTGAGACATGCATGAAGCCCGGCTCTGGTACCAGTTTTTTCTCTCATTGAAAAATTGGTAGCAATTGTTTCTATAACATAGCCAGCTTTTAGGACATGGGCCACAGTAACTGTCTAGAAAAAGAAAAACACTAAATCTGTACACATCTGACTAATGTAGCAGCTTTTAAAAATTTATTTATGAGAGAGATAGAAAGGCAAATAGAGAAAGGATGGTTATGCAAGAACAAATTAAATGATTTTCCTATTCCAACTCCAAAATGCTAGATAATTAAGCCATTAGAATCACTTGCAAAGATATGTCTGCTCATTCTAAGGAAAGGGGATCTTCAAACTAAAGAAATTCTACTCTGATCTTTTTTTAAAATTTATTTTTGATACAAGCTGTCATGTAGCATAGTCTGGCCTTGACCTCTTTATTTGGCAGAGGCTGGCCTTGAACCCTGATCCTCTTGCCTTCGCACCCCAAGTTCTGGAAATAAAGGTGTACACCACCATGCCTGGCTCTTCTGCTCTTTACATATAATCCTTCAAACTTTAAAGCAACAAAGCTACAGTGAAATATACACGAAACCCCACTATTTTATTCCTCCCTCTTAATTTCCTTGGTTACACATTATACTCCAGTATATATAGCTACATGTAATGTGTGCTTAATATGAAAAAAAAAAAACATTCATTTACCTGTTGAAGACATTGAAACTTCATGGTTGAGTAGCGCTGTTAACATAATTATAATTATTGTTAGTAACTTAAAATCTATCATAAAGTAAGGGGCAAACTTTGAGACTAGTAACAAAACTATAATAAGAACATTTAATATTGTAATATGTTATATTAATGTGATGTTAATATAATATACTTTAATATGTAATGTAATGTAATATAATATAATAAGAACACTTAATTTATGCTTCTGTGTGTCTGAATTCCAATCAGTAACGCATGACACTTGTTTGACATATTGCAACCCGTTGCTCCGTTATCACTTACAAGTTAAGAATATGGCTGTCCATATGGCCGCCATAACAATGAATCGTACCATCATAGCCACAGCAATGACATGGGCCAGCGAAGGCGGAGGCACTGTCAAAGAAAAATGTGAAGGAACAAGAGAAAGAAGGATAAAAGAGCTAGATATATTGTATATAAATGTTACCTCTTTTTATGAGGAGGTATTGGGAGTTCTATTTTTGCTATGCTATTTTTCCTTGGGACAAGAAACTTTACAAATGGTTTAAAATAAGAGTTCAAAAATGCAATATTTCACTGCTGGAGAGATGGGTTAGTGGTTAAGTGCTTGTCTGTGAAGCCGAAGGACCCCAGTTCAAGGCTCGATTCCCCAGGACCCACGTTAGTCAGATGCACAAGGGGGCGCACGCATCTGGAGTTTGTTTGCAGTGGCTGGAGGCCCTGGCATGCCCATTCTCTCTCTCTCTCTACCTGCCTATTTCTATCTCTATCTCTCTCTCAAATAAATAAATAAAAATAAAATATTAAAAAATGCAATATTTCTCTCCAATTTCCATAAAGTTCTCTAAGCATCATTTCTTCTTTTCTTTCTTTCTTTCTTTCTTTCTTTCTTTCTTTCTTTCTTTCTTTCTTTCTCTTTCTTTCTTTCTTTTTCTTTATTTCTTCCTTTTTTTTTTATAAAGAGTCAGGGTCTCACTATGTAGCACAAGGCACAAATTTATAATCCTCCTGCCTCAGCATCTTGACTATTAAAATTACAGATGTCAGCCACCACTTCCAGTTCTATAGTCTCTTAAATCACGCTTACTAATTTTATTTTCTCATGCTTTTAAAACATTTTTTACTTTATTTATAAGAGAGAGAGAGACAGAGAGAGAGAATGGGTGTGCCAGGGCCTTCAGCCACTGCCAACGAACTCCAGATTTATGCATCAGCATGTACATCTGGTTTATGTGGGTTTGGAGAAATCGAGCCTGGGTCCTTAGGCTTCACAGACAAGCACCTTATCCACTAAGTCATACCTACAGCCCTCAACAATCCTTTTAAACCATACATGTATGTAATTGTATTAAGGTTTTCTGTGAATTTTTGCCACTAAGACAATATCTTGGTGAATAGGACATATCCTGACGTTTAAAGTGGCTTTCTCAAGTCTAGTTTTCCAAGCTCTCTCAAGTTCTAATATCACTGCTTGAAAAAAAAAAAAACCTCAGGAAAAAGATAGTCTCAAAAAAATTTTATAAAAATTTTATAAAAACTACACTAGGAAGTAACTCTGTAAATTAAAATCAATTTATTGCTTCTATAGTATTTACCAACATAACGGAATAGATTTAAAAGTTTCTTTTTTGTTTTGGTTCAATTTCCATTTATTCCTCCCAAAAGCTAATTTCTCAGGAATCCCTCAGAATTGTGCTTGTTATTTGTTTTTATTATGATAATTCCATCACGTTCAGGTCAATCAAAGGTCTTAAATAATGTCTCCTAAATAAGTTGTACATTCTAATATTCTGTTAGGGAAAATATCATATTTGCTTCCCTCATGAATATAGGATGAACTGAAATCACAAGGTCTCCAAAATCACCTCAGTACAATGAGAGAAGACAGCCAGACAGTGGACTTACACTTTGCTCCCTGTTGGCTTGGCATCAGCGCAGATCTCTGGTTTTGCCACCTTCTAGAAGCACCTCGCCTTGACTTAATTTTAGCATTATGGTAGTCACACATCTCTGGGGAAAGTAATTAAAGCCAATATGAGTCTTGGCCTTTCTGCTATTTGAGGAATAAATTCTTAAAGTTCATCTTGCCATTTCTATGAATATACTCCCCATGAATATCCCTTCTAAAATACGACATATGTTTACTTCATTTTACATTACCTCATTTTTGTCATCATACTTTATTAAGTGGATGAAATTATGTTTAGTCCATGGAAAATTATTATCAGAAAAATATTTTGTTAGAGAAATAGTATATATTATATATTAACAAAATATTATATACATAATGAACTAATGCTTTTTTGAGCTAGGGTCTCACTTTAGCTCAATCTGAACTGGCGCTCACTGTGTATTCCCAGGATGACCTCAAGTGCACAGCAACCCTACCTCGCTCTCTCTCTCTCTCTCTCTCTCTCTCTCTCTCTTTTGTTTTTTCAAGGTAGGGTCTCACTCTGGTCCAGACTGACATGGAAATAACTATGGAGTCTCAGGGTGGCCTTGAACTCTCAGCAATCCTCCTACCTCTGCCTCCCGAGTGCTGGGATTAAAGGCGTGCGCCACCACTCCTGGCTTATACCTCTATCTCTTGAGTGTCAGGATTAAAGCTGTGTGTCACAATACCTGTCTAATGTCTAATTTATAATAAAATGTAACATTAAAATAAAAGGATTAATGTAAAAGAAGAAACAATGATGGAGGGATCTAGATACATATTTATATCATTAGAGATTCACTAACTTCACAAACAAGGATCATTTAAGCCGGGCGTGGTGGCGCACGCCTTTAATCCCAGCATTTGGGAGGCAGAGGTAGGAGGATCACCGTGAGTTCGAGGCCACCCTGAGACACCATAGTGAATTCCAGGTCAGCCTGGGCTAGAGTGAGACCCTACCTCGAAAAACCAAAAAAACAAAACAAAAACAAAACAAAAAAACACAAAGGATTATTTAAAATTTACGTCAAGTTTCCTAACTTGCTAAAGTGGAAAAAAAATGTAAGAACACCCTATAATAGGGGTTGGTATAACAGTGAAATGTCACATTAAGTATTAATAATTCCAATCACATACAAACACTTGGAAAATATCAGTGCATCAAATTTCCATTACAGTGAAGAACAAAGACTAACATACTACAATATATGGTTTCAGAATAAATACAATAATGTAAAGCATATATACATAATATATAATGTATATATATATATATATATATATATATATATATATATATATACACACATATATATGTAAATGGCTCAATTATTAAATCTGAAGAAAAGAGTATAGGTTATCATTGTATAGCTGAAGGAATTTAGGTTGGTAATAACTGTGAAGAAGAGGCATTCAAGTGAGAAGGAGAGATAAAAGAGGGATATGGGTGAAATAAGAGGAAGATATATTCATGTTGGTGGAAAGGGTCAAAAATAGAAATAAAAAAATTAGAGGGGCTGGAGAGATGGCTTACTGGTTAAGGCACTTGCCTATGAAGCCTAAGGTTCCAGGTTTTGAGTCCCCATGTGAGCCAGGCACACAAGGTGGCTCATGTATCTGGAGTCCATTTGCAATAGCTGGAGGCCTGACATACCTATTCTCTCTCTCTCTCTCTCTCTCTCTCTCTCTCTCTCTCTCTCTCTCTCTGTCTATCATTTATCTATCTATCTGCCCCCTCTCTCAAACAAATAATAAAACAATCTCTAAAAACATTAATAAATAAAACAAAATAGAAAAAGGCAAAGAAAGGCATGGAATAATAAAGATGGAAAATAATGTCCATTTAACATATTGTTACCAACCATGAGTGCGTTAGAGCCCTTTTAGAATAAGAAGGACTTTCAAATTATACATAAACTGATTTGCATATTGCAGAAGGTAAACGGGCACATTTTATCTTTCTATTAGTAGAAGAAGAAATGAAAATGCATAAAGGTGTGGACTGTCCCCAATTCAAAGCCAGAAAGTTGTAAAAGTTTGATTAAAGTTCAGTTCTCCTGACTCCAAATCCTCCAGCTATGCCACTATTTTGAGCTACCTTACCTTGGGAACAACTTTACAATTGGTAGAGAGTAAAATAAAAGGAAAACATTTTTTAAGTCTACAAAATTTGATTTCAAGTATAATATAAATATAACATGAAATTACTGCAAAAAGAAATACAGATTCGCATGGAAAATACACACCAAGCTGTGATGAGATTTGCGATCATGGGTCAATGGCACCATGTGACAATGAGAGCATATTACTCCAGAGTTGACCCGTAAGCCCCCAGTTTGCAGAGGATTCCTGAATATGCACAACTGAGTAATTGAGGGGGTTTTGCTTCTTTAGCTTTCTTCATGGTGTTAGGAAATAATTTGATTGGACAAGTAAGATATAGAAAAATTTCCCCTGATGCACAGCTAAAAACATGAGAGTGGAAATCACAAGCCACTCAATGTCTAATAAAACTAATTTTATCATTTTATTTTAGTTGTAAAATAATGACTGATTATTTCAAAATACTACTAAAATAGTCATTTTTGATTCACTTACATTGAAATATTTACTAGAAATTATTGACGTCACTATTGGTAAAGAATGACACATACTGTTTTCTGCTTATAGTTGTTTATTTGGTGACCACTGATTTCTTTTGTAAGAGAAAATAATATATGACATATGAAATATTGTTGGATACTTTGTCCATTTTATTTTAATAAATCCTCTTTTCATGTTCTAATTACCCTCAAGAGCAAAAATATTATTACTGTCAATAATGTCATATATGTTTATATTACAACATTTTATAGTATCTAATAGAACTCCCAGAAAAACAGTTATTTAAGCAATGTTCACAATGCTTAGATCTTAAATAAGAAAGCTATTTGTACTTGATTATTACAACTGGATGAAACATGGATGGCTTATCTCTTCCTGCATGTAAAGTTTTGTATCCCAGAGAATGAGGCACCTTCCACAAGATTAGAAAATTTGTGTCAGAATTCTCATTAAAACTCCATACTTCTAATTCAAAACAGGAAATACTCATTCTTAAGTTTTTGTTTCTTGTGATGCTATGAGACATCATCACTTCTGGTTCCTCAGTAAGTATGTCTTGATTGGTAGATTGGCAAAGGATACAGCTCAGACACTACAAGAATTTCTTTCCTTCAGAAATTCTACTCAAACTTAAAAGATCATTAGAATTACTTTATATTGCAGAGTGTTTTAGAAACCTTCTTAAGGTTGAAATACAGTTCCTCATTTCATGAGAAATAGTTGTTAGAAATTCACACACCTGAGTCGGTGAAGGGAGATCCTGTTTCCTGTGAATAAAAGCCGTCAATACAATCAGAAAATGTGGACCTGTCCTCAGCTCCTGAGTTGAACTGAAAGTAGAGATGTCTTATTAATGTTGATTTCTGAGAAGGCTATAATAAAGGTTATTTCAGTCCCACCTTCCTGTGTGGGAAACATAACGAAACCACAGGATGTCTGTCTCTTCACTCAGTAGAAGGTTTGGCTAATTTGGTAAATGAAGAGTGGTCAGCGTTGCTGCATAAATATTAGGTCCTGAAAACCTTGTAGGACTTTAAAAATAATGATTTTAGGGCTGGGGAGATGGCTTAGCACTTAAGGTGCTTGCCTGCAAAGCTGAGGGACCCAGGTTCAATTCCCCAGGACCTACATAAGCCAGATGCACAAGGGGCTCAAGCATCTGGAGTTCTTTCGCAGTGGCTAGAGACCCTGGCACATCCATTCTCTCCCCCTCTCTCATTTCTCATCTTTCTCTCTTTCAAATAAATAAATAAATAATCAAATAATGATATTGGTAATATGTAGTACAGAGTTGGTAAATAATGCAATTATGTAATCTCTGATTCAAAAGTTTAAAAAGTTGTATAGAATATGGTTTTTAAGAATGATTGCAATTAAACAAAGAAAGTTAGGTAGATGTCTTGGTCATCCTGGGCACAAGCTGCTGTCGGTTTGAATGGAATCAAGTGTGACGCATTATGTGGGTACACATGCACAGTCACATGCACACACATGGCTATATGTACATACGTACATATGAATTTAGGACATGTATGTAAACCATACCTAAGAATGAGAAAACAAGTCACCATGTGGAGATGGAAACACACTGACTATAATCTAGAACCTTCTTGACCACCAAGCCTCATGCTGGCTTACTGGGCTGATGCATACTGTGCCTTCCTGTGTGCCCTGAGGGGAGGAGGCGCAGAAGATGCCATGTCTCTCTGTGGTGAGAAGCAGTGAAGTGGGCAGGATGTTCACTTCACACTGTGACCCTAAACACAGATACACTCAGAGGTGTTTCCTAGGCAGCTGCCCAGACTTGAAACTAAAAGTTCTGCAGTTATGGTGAAATAAACATTTTCTAATCTCAACCTTTCCATAAATGTGCTTGGTTTAATAAAAGATAAGTTTTAAAAGGACCAGTTATCAAATGTACATGAATAAAATGAAATAAAGGGAAAGGGAGAATGCATGGCATATTGAGACAGATGTAAGATGGCATATAAAAATACAAAAAGCCGGGCGTGGTGGCACACACCTTTAATCCCAGCACTCGGGAGGTAGAGGTAAGAGGATCACCATGAGTCTGAGGCCACCCTGAGATTACATAGTGAATTCCAGGTCAGCCTGAGCTAGAGTGAAACCCTACCTCAAAAGTAAATAAATAAAATAAAATAAAATAAAATAAAATAAAATAAAATAAAATAAAAGTATTTGAGTACCTATTTATTTTTCTTATATCGCATTGACTTACTTAATAGGTCGTGTGGGGCTGGAGAGATGGCTTAGGGGTTGAGTGCTTGCCTGTGAAGCCTAAGAACCCCACTTCGAGGCTGGATTCCCCAGGACCCACGTTAGCCAGATGCACAAGGGGGCGCACGCGTCTGTAGTTCATTTGCAGTGGATGAAGCCCTGGCGTGCCCATTCTCTCTCTCTGCCTCTTTCTCTTTCTTTCTCTGTCTCTTTCTCTGTCTGTTGCTCTCAAATGAATAAATAAATAAAATAGGCCATACATATCTTCAAATTCATCATTTTTTTCTAGATTCCCAGTTCTTAGGAATATGAGTTTACAAAGTATCCTCTGATGATCCTTTTGACTTCAGTGACAACTGGCATAACTCTCCCCTTTCACTGTCATTGTATTCAGTTGCATCTTCCCTCTTTCCTTTGATTTGTTTGCCTAAGGCTTTGTTGATCCTGGTTACATTTCCAGGGACCGAGTCTTTATTTCATTGATTTTTTGCAGTGTTCTTTTTGTGTTTGTTTCATTAATTTCTGCCACAACCACCCCTTCTCTCCATCCACGGATTTTGAGCGGGGCTTGTTCAGTTTCCAAGACCTTGCAGTGCGTCATTAAGATATTGACTTGAGGGCTGGAGAGATGGCTTAGTGGTTAAGCGCTTGCCTGTGAAGCCTAAGGACCCCGGTTCGAGGCTCAGTTCCCCAGGTCCCACGTTAGCCAGATGCACAAGGGGGCGCATGCGTCTGGAGTTCGTTTGCAGAGGCTGGAAGCCCTGGCGCGCCCATTCTCTCTCTCCCTCTATCTGTCTTTCTCTCTGTGTCTGTCGCTCTCAAAAAAAAAAAAAAAATATAAACAAAAAGATATTGACTTGAGATATTTCTGAGTTTTTCATGCAAACACTCATAGGTATAAAATTTTCTCATAGAACTGATATGCTGTAAGCTAAGTTTTGATAAATTAAACTCCTTATGCATTGCTTTTAAAAAAATTATTTATAAGAAATGCATATATGGGAATGAGCCACTCTAGCTGTTCTGGGTTGAATATGATTTCTTCCATTTAAGACTGATGTTTAAATTTGCTTCTCGAATTTTCAGCGTTAAATTTTGTGGCATTTAAGAGGCTCTCAGTTGTTAAAAAGTGATGAGTAATGCCTTTCTCAGAAGAGTCGTTCCCATTCTCATAGGATTGCATGAATCACTGCCAGAGCACGTTATTATAAAATACGGCAGGCATACCCTGCTCTTTTTTCTCTTTCCTGTGCCTCCTTGCCCTCTGCTTTCCTTCATGAATCTAAGTAGCATCATTACATAGCCAGAAGTGAAGTCGGTACTGGAGCCACAGTCCACAGTCTTGAACGTCCCAGCCTCCAGGACTGTGGCCAAAATACCAGCATCAGTCGTTCTGTTAGAGCAGCCAAGCAGGAGAACGTGGATTGAGATGGAATTCAGTACTGACAATGCCTGAAGATGTAGAAACAACTTTGTGGCCGCTAAATAGCAAAATGTTGGAGATTTTGGAGTGAGAGCCAAGCCGGAATCATCGTTTGTAGAATGCCATAGGTGGACGATGAGGGTGCTCTGGTGGAATCTCAGAAGAAAAAGGATGAGGAGAACATTAATTGCTTTTGACCAGAATACTAATAGAAAAGTAGACATTAGATTTTGTCCTGAGATGATCTCAGACAGAAACGTAAAATCCCTTACTGAGAACTACAGTCAATATACTCCTTGATAGAAAAATGCAAAGAACTGGGCTATGTTTAAAGAGCTTTGTGGAGGATAAGAAACGAGGGTTTCTGGGAGAAGAGATTTATAAGCAAAATATGCGTGGTTAACTTTCACTGAATATGGCAGAACATGAGAGAAAAGAAGTTAAATGAAAGCAGAATTTATAATTAAACGTAAAACCTTGTATACAAATTTAGACAATTTGCAGCCTGGCCTTGTAAATTAAAAAAAAAAATAAAAAGAAAAGCATGTGTGACTATGGCTCATTGACTAAATAAACTAGAATGAGTGCTAGGCGGCCGTGTTACATAAGAAGAAAAGGCTCAAATGATTTTTGACAACTTTTTTTTTTTTTTTGGTTTTTCTAGGTAGGGTCTCACTCTAGCCCAGGTTGACCTGGAATTCACTATGGAGTCTCAGGGTGGCCTTGAACTCAGGGCAATCCTCCTACCTCTGCCCTCCGAGTGCTGGGACTAAAGGCGTGCGCCACCACGCCCGGCCTGGTTTGATTTTTGACAACTTTAAGCCACTTCTGTCATCACAGGTGCAGAAGCCAGGAGGAGGTAGGGTTTTGCAGACACTGATCTAGGGTGTTATTCATAAGTTGGTGCCTTATAACTGTGCTCCCCCATTCTGGTGTAGGTTCAGTGGCTCCAGTTGTGGCACAAATAGCTCTTTTGTACAAAGGCCCAAGCCATAAACCCTGGTGGCATAGCCCAGGCTGACTTGGAATTCACTATGGAGTCTCCTAGGAAAAGTTAATCCATCACAATTATGTGGCATGGACATCAGATGGCAGGGATTCCATGAATATGAGTGAAAAAAAAAATCAAGGGCTGGAGAGATGGCTTAGCGGTTAAGCGCTTGCCTATGAAGCCTAAGGACCCCGGTTCGAGGCTCGGTTCCCCAGGTCCCACGTTAGCCAGATGCACAAGGGGGCGCACGCATCTGGAGTTTGTTTGCTGTGGCTGGAGGCCCTGGCGCGCCCATTCTCTCTCTCTCCCTCTATCTGTCTTTCTCTCTGTGTCTGTCGCTCTCAAACAAATAAATTAAAAAATTAAAAAAAAATCAAGCCAGGAAGAGCTAATGCTGAGAAGGACTCAGATATGTCATTTGATGGGATGGCCATTTAAAATCCAGTAAGTGAAAATATATGGGTAGGGAATTATTTAACATTGTTTGCAGTCAGAAAAGTTGGCCTGATTATGAAGAATAGTAAAAAGGACTAATATGCTGGACTTTTCTCAGGAGGAACTTGAAGCCATACAATGTATGGATAACAGGATAATGACGAGTGAGAAGGGAAAAGAAAGAATTGTTGTGTTTCCTTTTAGTTTATATACGTTGTTCCTTGTGAATTTGATCCATTAGTAATTATTTATTAGTTATTTATTTATCTGCAAGCAGAGAGACAGTGAGAAGAGAGAGGAGAGAGAGAGAGAGAGAGAGAGAGAGAGAGAGAGAGAGAGAGAGAGAGAGAATAGGCATAACAAGGACTTTAGCTGCTGCAAACGAAATCCAGACTTTGTGCATCTGTCTTTACGTAGGTACTGGCAAACTGAACCTGCAATAGGCTTTGCAGGCAAGAGCCTTAACCACACAGGGGAATCTCTCCAGCCCCCACTACTAATTTTTTTAAAGAAAATATCAGAGTTTATTCTGAGCCAAAATATGAGTGACCATGTCCCAGAAATAGGGGATTCAGGTTGTCTCAAATAGCATGTTCCACTACGGACGTGGTTATTACCTGAGCTTTAAGTCTTGGAAGACTTAAATCAAAACATTATTAAAAACATCAGTGAGGACCTCAGGTAGCATGTTATACCAAAGTAAATCTACCATGCTATAAGTCTCAGTTGATATCTGATGACTTAAAAAAAAATAAAACATGGCGCACGCCTTTAATCCCAGCACTCAGGAGGCAGAGGTAGGAGGATTGCCGTGAGTTCGAGGCCACCCTGAGACTACATAGTTAATTCCAGATCAGCCTGAGCTAGAGTGAGACTCTACCTTGAAAAACCAAAAAAAAGCAAGATCTCATATTGTAGCCCAGGCTGCCCTTGAACTTGAAGCGGTCTTCAAACCTCAGCCTTCCAAGTTCTAGGAGGATGGACTTGAGGTGTACCACACTGGCTCTGATGACATGCTTAGCATTGAGGTTGATTGAAGTTACTAATCTTCTAAGACTGACTAGTTCCCAAAAATGTTACTTGCTGGTTGTGGTGGTTTGATTCCAGTGTCCTCCATAAACTGAGGTGTTCTGAATGCTAACTTCCCAGTTGATGGAGATTTGGAAATTAACACCTCCTGGAGGCAGTGTATTGTCGGGGGGTGGGCTTATGGGTGTTATAGCCAGTTTCCCCTTGCCAGTGTTTGGCACATTTTCCTGTTGTTATGGTCCACCTTATGTTGGCCAGGTGGTGATGTCCACTCTCTGCTCATGCCATTGTTTTCCCCTGCCATTGTGGAGCATCCACTTAGAGTCTGTAAGCCAAAATAAACCTCTTTTTTTTTCCCACAAGCTGCTCTTGGTTGGGTGATTTCTACCAGCAATGCGGACCTGTCTGTGACACTGGTCAAAATAATGTTAGCTCAGGTGTGCTGGTCTGTGAACTGAATCTCCCCTCAAAAGCCACACCTGAGTCGAAAATTCTGCATTCTGACTGGCTGACTCGAGCTTCCATGGTTGTGGAGAGCTGGAATGTTACAGATCTACAGCCAAATTTTTCTGAGGCTGTTTTATTGCCATTGATTGACAGTCATGTATCATCAAGTCTGGTTTTTAAAATTTGTTTTAGGATCATTAATCAGTTTATAGTGTCATGGTATTTTTTTGTGTGCTTCCTGGTTTTGTTTTTATGATGAAATTTTCATCAGTTTAAATATTTTGGTTCTGTGTTCATTTCATAGAACATTCATCTAGATGAAAAATAGGTTTTATGAACTGGGTTACTCTGTTGAATTCCTATGCCAAGAGCATCCTCTTCTGTCAAAATGAAAAACTACAGCTTCTTAAATGAATAGATTTTGGGGGCCAGAGGTGGTGTGGTGTGCATGTGTGTGTGTGTGTGTGTGTGGTGTGGTGTGTGTGTGTGTTGTGTGTGTGTTGTATGTTGTGTGTGTGTGTGTGGTGTGTGTGGTGTGTGGTGTGCGTGTGTGTGTGGTGTGTGTGTGTGTGGTGTGTGTGTGTGTGTGGTGTGTGGTGTGTGTGTGCGTGTGTGTGCGTGTGCGTGTGCGTGCGTGTGTGCACACGTGAGTTGTCTCCGGTACTATCCTGCCTCTCTTTTCACTCCACCCACACGCACTTCCTTGTCCCTCGCTGACGGAACAAGCTGCAAACGGGCTGCCACCTTCCCGTTCAATCCCCTTTCCCTGGAAGTGTTAGCCTTGGAAACTGACTTAGAATTCCGAACACTGTTTTTGTTTGTTTGTTTTCGAGGTAGGGTCTCACTCTAGCCCAGACTGGCCTGGAATTCACTCTAGTCTCAGGGTGGCCTTGAACTCACAGCGATCCTCCTACCTCTGCCTCCCGAGTGCTGGGATTAAAGACGTGTGTCACCACGCCTGGCTTTTCAGAACACATTTTAACATTCATTCCTTCTACCCAGCAATTTGATCTGTCCTGACTCCCTGGATATCAGCAGGGTTCTACTCTTTCTGGAGGAATTCCCAGATTATGTGAACATCCAGCAGTTCAATAAAAGGCTAGGGGTGGAATCCCAAAATAACTTAAAATTTGTTATCCTATCTTTCTGAATGATCTGAAGTTTTACTATTTTCTATTTCATAGAAAAAAATTTCTAGTTGTGCTCAATGCAAAACCCTGTGTGATTTATTATTTTTTTTCACATGATCTGTGTAGACCTTAAGGGTTTCTTTAGGAGGCTTAGATTTTGGCAATTCTTGTTTTCTTTTAATTATTTGAGAGAGAGAGAAAGAAAGGAAGAGAAAGAGAAAGAGAGAGGGAGGGAGGCATGCCAGGGCATCTAGCTGCTCCAAAGAAACTCCAGACAACATGTGCCACCTTATGCATCTGGCTTATGTGGGTTCTGAGGAATTGAACCTGGGTCCTTTACAGGCCAAGTACCTTAGCCATTAAGCCATCTCTTAAGCCCCTGATTTTGGCTACCCTTCCTGCCTCTGGTTATCAGCTGTGCTTACAGGGACACCTAGCTTTGGTAGAATTCTCTGCCTTTTACCCATTTCTAAAAACATGTATTGATTTTTCTTTTCTTTTTCTTGTCTTGGCTATCATGAAAGTACAACACAGTCGCAGAGTGCTATGCCTGAGGCAGATGTAGGACATCGGTTCAAAGACAGCTTATCCCAGGGAGGCCATGTCTCAGGCTCCTTCCCGCCCCTTCAAAACAGTTTGCCTTTGTCTGGTTGTCCCAGTGCAGATCAGCTGCCCCTGTGTCTGGAGTTCTTTTGCAGTACTTGGGAGCACCCATTCTCTCAAGCTCTCTCTGTTTCTCTCTCTCCTTCTGCCTCTTCTTTCTTTTTTTTTAAATTTATTTATTTGAGAGCAACAGACAGAGAGAGAAAGAGGGAGAGAGAGAGAGAGAGAGAGAGAGAATGGGCGCGCCAGGCCCTCCAGCCACTGCAAACAAACTCCAGATGCGTGTGCCCCCTTGTGCATCTGGCTAGTGGGGGTCCTTGGGAATTGAGCCTTGAACTGGGGTCCTTAGGCTTCACAGGCAAGCGCTTAACTGCTAAGCCATTTTGTAGCCCTCTACTTCTGTCTTTCAAATAAATGAATGAATAAATGAATCGTTAAGTTTTTTTAAAAAAAAGATTAGTTGAAGGTTAATATTGTAGATGATTTCTACTTGTTTCTAAATTTATCTAACAAAATGATACTAAATTTTGACATAAATAATTTACTAAGAGGAAAATCACTTTGGAAAATGAAGTAGGGAAGGAGGGGAGAGAGTGTGGGTTACCGGAGAACTGGACGCAGAGCTAGCGGGGGCCTGTCCCATTGCCCTGTCTGGTCATGTGTCCCATGGGAATTGTGTCATAGAAAATGGGGCTGGAGAGATGGCTTAGCGGTTAAGCGCTTGCCCGTGAAGCCTAAGGACCCCGGTTCGAGGCTCGGTTCCCCAGGTCCCACGTTAGCCAGATGCACAAGGGGGCGCACGTGTCTGGAGTTCGTTTGCAGAGGCTGGAAGCCCTGGCGCGCCCATTCTCTCTCTCTCTCCCTTTGTCTGTCTTTCTCTCTGTGTCTGTCGCTCTCAAATAAATAAATAAATAATTTAAAAAAAAAAAAGAAAGAAAGAAAATGCTTTGCTTCCTGCACAGACCTTGCTTCAATCCCAGGCTCATCCGCACACATACTGGACTGGATTCTCCTATGAGCCAAGGGAAATAAGTGGAAATGGACAGACAGTGGCACATCTGATCTGTGAGGTCCTGGAGCCGTCCACACTCTCACACTGGTGGCGGCGTTCTGAAGTTCTCTGTCACATGGCTTTCCTCATTTCCACATGGAGGTCCTTGGTAAGAACCAGGGTAACCAAGAAGAAAGGGTTTGCGGAAGTTCTAGAAAAGGAAGAGAAGTGACCCAGGGTCTCATCACCCACCACCTCGAGCCCAGGACTCGCACATGCGCACACGTGTGTATTCAGACACACAAAGGGAATAAAAGCACGGATGTTTAAGGCAATTGGATGATCTTGATAGATCAGTGAGTATTCTGACAAACCCAAATACTCATTTAAAATACCTTTATGGGGGCTGGAGAGATGGCTTAGCGGTTAAGCGCTTGCCTGTGAAGCCTAAGGACCCCGGTTAGAGGCTCGGTTCCCCAGGTCCCACGTTAGCCAGATGCACAAGGGGGCGCATGCATCTGGAGTTCGTTTGCAGAGGCTGGAAGCCCTGGCGCGCCCATTCTCTCTCTCTCCCTCTATCTGTCTCTGTGTCTGTCACTCTCAAATAAATAAATAAATAATTAAAAAAAATACCTTTATGTGCTAGAAAGATGGCTTAGCAGTTAAGGCGCTTGCCTGCAAAGCCTAAGGACCTGGGTTTGATTCCCCAGTGCCCACGTAAAGCCAGATGCACAAAGTGGTGCGTGCTTCTGGAGTTTGCTTGCAACAGGCTGAGGCCCTGGTGTGCCCTTTCGCTTCCTTTCTCTGTCCCTCTCTGTGTAAATAAATAAATAAAAGAAAATATAAATACCTGTATATGCATAAATGTAGTTAGTTCTTACCTGCTGTGAAACTTTATTGATTTCTAAAAATTGTATTTCTACAGTATAATTTTTGCAAATATTTTTTTAAAATTATATATATATAATATATATATATTTGGTTTTTCAAGGTAGGGTTTCACTCTAGCCCAGGAATCTGACCTGGAATTCACTATGTAGTCTCAGGGTGGCCTTGAACTCACAGCGATCCTCCTACCTCTGCTTCTCTAGTGCTGGGATTAAAGGCATGAGCCACCATGCCTGGCTAAAAACTATATTTTTATTTGTAGGAATTTTATGTTGTATTTTCAACTAACTCTGCTAACTAGTTATATTTTCAAGCTGCCTTTTATATTATATTATATTTTAAAAACACTTTTATTTTACTTTAATTTTGTTATTTTTTAAACTTTAACTTTATTTATTTGACAGAGAAAGAGGAAGAGAGAGAGAGAGAGAGAGAGAGAGAGCATGAATGAGCATGCCAGGGCCTCTAGCCACTGCAAACAAACTCCAGATGCTTGGGCACCCCCCCCCCTTGTGCATCTGGCTAATGTGGGTCCTGGGGGATCAACCAGGGTCCTTTGACTTCACAGGCAAATGCCTTAACCTCTAAGCCATCCCTCCAGCCCTAATTTTGTTATCCTTTTGATGTTGTTTTGAGATTTTGAGACAGGATTTCATGTGGCCCAAAGGAGCTTTGAACTTGGTATCTACCTGAAGATGACCTTAAATTCCTGATCTTTCTGCCTCCATCTGCCAAGGACAGGGTTATGGGCACAGGCCACCACAGCCAGCTTATCCTTGATCACTTGTAAGATGCCCAGAGCCCTCAGCTGACGCTAACTGGTAATGCTGGTACATGAAGTTCTGTGGGCCTTATCTGTTTCTGCAGGCTTTCATGGTGCTATGTTTTCTGCATGTCAGAAGCTTACTTCATGTTTAAAAACATTGATTGCATCATAAATATCATTTAGAACTTGGTGAAGAGTTGCTAAGATAGTTCCAGGAACTCATAAAACCTTTACCAAGGCAGGTGTGGCAGTGCACATCTTTAATGCCAGCACTTGGGAGGAGGATCACCATGAGATGGAGACCACTTTGAGACTACATAGTGAATTTGAGATCAGCCTGAGCTAGAGTGAGATCCTACCTAAAAAAACCAAAAACAGACAAAAAAAACAAAAACAAAAACGCTTTACCATAGTTGTCATAAGCTACTGATATTTTGTTCTGTCTCCCTCCCTCCTTCCTTACCTCTAATGTCCTTCTCTTTCCTCCCTAATGATCCATGTAACCATAAACTAAGGCCTCATAGATATGGCTTTAGTAATAGAGGTCAGCCAGGTGTGGCGTCTCACACTTGTGATTTTTATCAATGAAGCATCTAAGAGAGGAAGGTTGCTACAAGTTTGAAGACAGCCAGGGATATAGAATGAGTCCCTGTCTTAATACTAAGTAAATGTAAATATAAGTGTAAATATAGATATAAATATAAGTATAAATATAAATACTACAACTGTACCTGAGCAGTTTCTAGTCTGATATGCAAAGAACAAATTCTTTACACCTCAATTCTACTGGAAAATACAAAGCATGTGTAGTTTTCCACGGTTAAATATTAATGTGGAATCATTAAACATTTGATTCACTATTTTCTAGGGCTTCTTGTGTATTTTTTTGAAGTTTGTACTCTTTTTAAAATATACTTTATTTATTTATTTGAGAGAGAGATAAAGAGGCAGAGAGATAGAGAGACAGATAGCGAATGGGTACAACAGGGCCTCCAGTCACCGCAAATGAACTCTACATGCATGTGCCCCAAAAAACAAACAAATCACTGACTTTAATAATGTGTTGGATTTGTGATAAGTTTTGAAAGCAAAGGAAATTACATTGCTGTAATAATGTTGGATGTAGTTGTAGTTGACATCTAAGCTACTGTCATTTCACATATGTCCTTCCTCCTGACAACATCTGCGTACTTTATGTTTGTAGTTGTAGTAGATATGTATTTTGGGGCACTGTCTACCTTTTACATTATTTATTATTGTAGTAAAATTAAATGAGAATAATAAACATAATAGGCATAATAGAAGTTATGAGATAAGAAGCCTAACAGTGGTTATTGTCTGTATTTCCTGTTTGAAAAAGATTTTAGGGATGGAGAGACGGCTTAGCAGTTAAAGCACTTGCCTGTGAAGCCTTAGGACCCGTGTTCAACTCTCCAGATCCCCTGTAAGCCAGATGCACAAAGGTGAGGCAAGCGCAAGGTTACTCATGCCCAGTAGGTGGCGCAACCGTCCGGAGTTCAATTGCAGTGGCTGAGGCCCTGACCTGCCATTCTCCGTCTCTCTGTCTCCCTGTCTCTGTTCCTTTCTTGCTCACTCTCTTTAAAAACAATTAAAAATAATTTAAAAATATTGTGTGTGTGTGTGTGTGTGTGTGTGTGTGTGTCAGAGGACAACTTTGAGACCCTCCTCACTATTCCACTTCATTTGAGGTGGGATTTCTCTGGACATTGCTGTTTCTGCTTCCCTTGCTAAGTGCTTCCTGAGATGTTCTCCTGTGTCCACCTATCACATTGCTGGTTACATGCTGGGATTAATTACAGAAGCCCACCACTGACTCAGGCTTTACATGGAGTCAATTATTGAGCTGAGGTACTGAAGACCAGGCTCCAGGGCTTTATCCGGAGAGCCATTTCCTCAGCTCTCGTTTTTCTCATTACATGGAAAAACCACTCTTCGTGAAAAATGAATAAACCCACCCTGAACAAAAGAAACAGAGCAGGGCTGGAGAAATAGCTTAGTGATTAAGGAACTTGCCTGCAAAGCCAAAGGAGCCAGGTTCAATTCCCCAGGACCCATGTTAGTCAGATGCACAAGGGGGCGCAAGCGTCTGGAGTTCATTTGCAGTGGCTGCAGGCCCTGGCATATCCATTCTGTCTCTCTCTGTGTAATAAAAAATTTAACCAAAAAAAAAAAAAAAAAAAAAGGCTGGAGGGATGGGTTAGCGGTTAGGGCATTTAAAGCCAAAGGACCCAGGTTCGGTTCCCCAGGACCCACGTTAGCCAGATACACAAGGTGGCATATATGTCTGGAGTTTGTTTGCAGTGGCTAGAGGTCCTGATGCACCCATTCTCTCTCTCTCTCTCTCTCTCTCTCTCTCTCTTTTCCTCTCTTTATATCTCTCTCAAATAAATAAAAATAGTATGTTTTAAAAAATGAAACAGGGCTGGAGAGATGGCTTAGCGGTTAAGCGCTTGCCTGTGAAGCCTAAGGACCCCGGTTCGAGGCTCGGTTCCCCAGGTCCCACGTTAGCCAGATGCACAAGGGGGCGCACGCGTCTGGAGTTCGTTTGCAGAGGCTGGAAGCCCTGGCGCGCCTATTCTCTCTCTCTCCCTCTATCTGTCTTTCTCTCTGTGTCTGTCGCTCTCAAATAAATAAATAAAAAATTAAAAAAAAATGAAACAGAGCAGACAAAAGCATGCTGCATGGTTGGAGTTCTAGCTTGTTTCCTCTGTGGCTAGACTTTGCAAACTGGCTTATAGACTCAAGCTCTCCTTTAGTGTATCTAATAACCAAGTTTACATTCAACCATTTCCCTGCTTTTCTCAGGCTAAGTTGAATGCTGCTTTTGCACTTTGAGTAACAAAGTCTATTATCTACTCAAGTTAAAAGAAAAGAAAAGTAATAAATAAAGAATAAAAACAGTGTGGCTGAGTGAAAAAAAAGGGGGGGGGAACAGGAATGGAAGACATAAATAGAAGTAGACTAAAGAGATGCAGATGTTAATATGTATATTAAATATTTAAATACAAGAGGTGAATATGTTTCAGTCTCTCACTAAAAATATAACATAATGACATTTCTTTCCCTGACACCATTCCATGTTAATGAAAATCCTGATTCATGTTTATTCAAAAACGGTCCTCAATCCAAAAGATTAAGTGATAAGAAAATTTAAACTACGCCTTGAACTCAGGCCCATGTTAAGTTTTCTTTGGGCTAGCCATGTAGAATAATGTTTTCCAGGATTGCTGGAAAGTCCAAACACAAAATCCTCCTTTGGCAAATATACTGTAAGAGGCCAGGCTTGGCATCAAGGCGTGATGCCCACACTGAAGCTTTTCAACGCCCACGGTGCTCTTCCCGCTGCCCTTGCCTTCCTCACAGCGTCCTCAAGCTGCATCTTCTTATGGGCCAAACTGATCATATCGTCCAATTTTCATTTTTTAAAAATTCTTATTTATTTATTTATTTGAGAGGGAGAGACAGAGAAAATGGGAATACCAGGGCCTCCAGCCGGTGTAAACGAACTCCAGACGCATGCGCCACCTCGTGCATCTGGCTTACGTGGGTCCTGTGGAAACAAACCTGGGTTCTTTGGTTTTGCAGGCAGCCTCCTTAACCACTAAGCCATCCCTCCAGCCCTCATTCTTGTTTTAGTGGAGATGGTGCTAAGGATCCCCAGAATCTAGAATGTTCTATGTGGATGATGTTATATTCTTAGGTTACAAGCACCATTTCCTAAAATGGCAATTTTTCCCACCAAAATATCTAAAACTCCTTTATCATATTCTCTAAGCCTTGCATCCTTTAATGTGCATAGTTTGATCAGAAACTAAGTTGGGATCTGCTCTGTCCCTGTACCTTTTCTTTAGTGTGAACAGGCAAGAGCTTCTTCATGGAAAACCCTCCCAATAGAAGTGGTGAGAAACAAAACCACACCCCTGCTAGAAATGTATTCTAGAACATTTAACAATACTATGCATAAACCAGGAGGGATACGAATAATGCAGCCCTTCCTTCCTAGACCAGGGGATCCTTCCTACGTAACAGAAATGAAACCTACAACATGCAACGTTTTCAACAGGACAAAAAAAAAAAAACAGAAAAGATGCCTCAGTTTCTCAGGATTCACACTGTCATCTGGGGCACATCTTTGTTTTATTTCTCATTTTATTTTTCTGTTTTTCCTCTCAAGGAAGTAAAAGCATCACATGTGAACCTCACCGGCAATGTTGGGTGTCTGTTGGGGGGGGGGAGTATTAGTGTTTTTCTTCACAAGAGTTGAATAACTTTGAAGACAGCAAGAAGTCCTGCAGGGAAATAGACTCCACGCATCTTACCACGGAAGGTAAAAAGGAACTCGTGACAGGTAGTGGAGTTTCTGTCCTGCAGCGCATTTGGGGTGCTTGCTTGTTGACTAGCTATCACTGTGTAGAAACCGCTGAGAGTCTCGGCCCAGGGGCAAGGGCGAGTTCCCTCGGGCTCACACAGAGGTCATCTGAACTAAACACAGAGATGGCATCCTAGGTTTAACACTGCATCTAATTCACCCACAATTGGCATTTCTGCAGTATAGAGTATGCACATCAATAAGAACTGGAAAAGGGGCTGGAGAGACGGCTCAGCAGTTAAAGTGCTTGCCTGCGAAGCCAAAGGACCCAGATTCCAGTCTCCAGGTCCCATGTAAGCCAGACACACATGGTGGCGGATGAGTCTGGAGTTTGTTTGCAGTGGCCGGAGGCCCTGCCACGCCCATTCTCTCTCTGTTTCTTTCTCTCTCATCTCGAATTAAATGAATAAAAATATATGTTTAAATGAACTAGAATAAAAACAATATATATTATGTTTTGGCAGTCATTGTTGACTCCGTCTCACCAAAAATGGCAGCTTTGGGTTCAGAAGAGACTCTTTCCCAAGGAAGCACGCAGATGAGCAACAGAGGAGGCTGTGCAGCTGTGGGGGTTTGATTCAGGTGACCCCCATAAACTTAGGTGTTTTTGAGTGCCAGGTTCCCAGCTGATGGCGATTTGGGAATTAACGCTTCCTGGAGGCGGTGTATTGTTGGGGACTGGCTTATGGGTGTTATAGCCAGTGTCCCCTTGCCAGTGTTTGGCACACTCTCCTGTTGCTATTGTCCACCTGGTGTTAGTCAGGAGGTGATGTCCACCCTCTGCTCATGCCATTTCCCCCCCCCCCCGCCATTGTGGAGCCTCCCCTTGAGTCTACAAGCCAAAATGAACCTTTTTTTTTTTTTTTTTTTTTCCCATAAGCTGCTCTTATTCAGGTGTTTTCTGCCAGGAATGTGAGCCTGAGAGCAACATTCTCCCTCAGCTATTTAGTCTACCTTTCAAATCTGATCATCGCAGGTATTTCGTTAGAGGGTATCTGATGGTTTTCTGAATGCAGTCATTTTACATTCTTTCTACCTCTACTTATATGTTTCTTGGTTCATGAAGAGGGTAATACAGATGTCTCATTTAGGGCTCACTTATTCTCAGTATTTGAGCAGATATGTAACCCTGCAGCAACCCCAAGGCATGGCTATTTTTATAGATTTCCTTCCTTCTTTCTTTCTTTCTTTCTTTCTTTCTTTCTTTCTTTCTTTCTTCCTTCCTTCCTTCCTTCCTTCCTTCCCTTAATTCTTTTTAATCTGATATGTTACATTACTTTTGGTCAAAAAAAAGTGGAACCCAAGTTTTATCTGTGGCACTGGGTGGAGGCACAACTTTCTGAACTGGCCAGGAAGATAGCTAGATGGTTATCGGAGGGGGGGGGGAGGAGAAGGAGGGGAAGGCAGCTTTCTGATAAAGGACAAAGATATATTTTCCCCTCCCTAAATTGTTAATCCAAATGGGTCTGTAAGACACCTGAATAGGAAAAAAATGCCCCTCAGGAGGGCAGAGAAGCTACAGGAACTCGCATAAAGTCAACATAAATACGTATGTCAGTGCGGGGCTCTCTCGGCCACTGTCCCCTCTTGCACCATAAACGTGTTTCCATCTTCAACGCCCCGTTCAGTCATTGCCCACGCTCTTCCTGAGTGCCTCACGCCATCCTGCACTAAACTGTATCTTCCAGTCTGTGTTTCGTCTGGATTTATTCAGTGAAGATTACAAGGAGCAAGGAGCCAAGGGGAGGTCAGAGACACATCCCAGTATCAATTTGGTAACTTCTTTTCCATAACCACCAACCATAGAATCTAAGATAGAACGAAACGGCATGAATTTGAGATCTAGACCAATCACCCCTCCCCACCACTATCAGACCTGAAAGATCATAATAACATGGTAGTTCATAAAAATAACACATAAAAATAGACCAGATGTTTCCTGAGTGGTTAGCAACATACGCAGCCCACCAGAGGACAAGATACGGCTGGATCAGCTTGGGTCATCTGAGCGAAAACCACACAGGAAGCATCACGAATTCACACACCCCTGCGCCACGGTCCAAATGCAGAGAACGTTTCACAGTTGGAGGCCGAGTAACCCTCATGGAAATATTTCTTCTTTCTTTCATCCATGCACTACGAACAAAACAAAATTTTAAGTGATATAAAATATCAATAATATTGATTTAAAATTTATATTTAAGTGCTTAGGTTAATTTAAATTTGGCCTCGTGGGTGTAAATTCTCACAGCTAGTTACTGCAACCGCTATTGACATGAGAATATGACATTGTACTAAACTGTTTGATAATTAAAACTTAGACTATGGGCTGGAGAGATGGCGTAGCGGTTAAGCGCTTGCCTGTGAAGCCTAAGGACCCCGGTTCGAGGCTCGGTTCCCCAGGTCCCACGTTAGCCAGATGCACAAGGGGGCGCACGCGTCTGGAGTTCGTTTGCAGAGGCTGGAAGCCCTGGCACGCCCATTCTCTCTCTCTCTCCCTCTACCTGTCTTTCTGTGTCTGTCGCTCTCAAATAAATAAATAAAATTAAAAAATATTAAAAAAAAAACTTAGACTAGGCTCAGAATTTGTTATTTTTTTTCCCTTTTATTTCACGAGTTCTTTAGTACTTTTTTTTTTTTTATAATTTCTAGAAATTTTACTTTTTAGCCAGGCATGGTGGTGCATGGCTTTAATCCCAGCATTCTGAAGGCAGAGGTAAAAGACTTCTGTGAGTTCAAGGCCAGTTTGGAAGTACACAGTTCCAGGTCAGCCTGGGCTAGAGTGAGATCCTGCCTTGAAAACAAAGTCAAAGAAATATTACTTTAGATTCTATAGTTTGATGGGTATTTATTTGACTTCCACTTCACCAAAAGAAAAATAACTGATTCCGAGGGTCACTATTGACCTTTCAAAATTCCCTAGGACTCACTGGGCACTGCCAGCATAGTTCCAAGTTTTTCAGCTGAGTCAAACTGATCTGTAGTGAATTTGTGTGCTAAGTACTATCTTGTTTAGGGCGCAGGTTGGGGCGGGTTGTTTTGGTTTGCTATCATTGCTGTTTGACACAATCGTCAATACACTCAAAAGTGGGGTTGTTGTTTTTCTTCAATGAGAACTTCTGAGGAATATTTATTAAGAGACTCACGGGGGGTACCCAGTGTGGAAAATCACCTTAGCACTTGCGTAGCACAGTTGATTCTTAGTTCTCTCTCTTTTTTTTTTCCTTTGGTTTTTCGAGGCAGAGTGGGCTGACCTGGAATTCACTATGCAGTCTCAGGGTGGCCTTGAACTCATGGCGATCCTCCTACCTCTGCTTCTCGAGTGCTGGGATTAAAGGCGTGTGCCACCACGTCTGACTAGTTCTGGGTTCTTTCGTAGGGGAAGGGATAAGAATATGAATTTTGTGTTCATTCTCACTCTACTTTTCTCTAATATTAGACAATATTTTCTTCAAATGTCTCCAATATACTACTTACAAAATCATTTTGTTTTTATTTTTTACATCCAAGAGATATTACGCTGAAGTTTTAATTATGAGAGAGAAGAGCAAAACTCAGCTCAACAGCTGGCATGAGCTCACTATCATAATATTTCTGGAAATAGAATCATTAAAAAATACAAATCATTTTTTAAACTACAGGTGTTTTGCTAAATTTACATACAGTAATGATCTACTAGTATTTATAATAGATTTTTTTTTATTTTTATTTATTTATTTATTTGAGAGTGACAGACACAGAGAAAAAGACAGATAGAGGGAGAGAGAGAGAATGGGCGCGCCAGGGCCTCCAGCCACAGCAAACAAACTCCAGATGCGTGCGCCCCCTTGTGCATCTGGCTAACGTGGGACCTGGGGAACCGAGCCTCGAACCGGGGTCCTTAGGCTTCACAGGCAAGCGCTTAACCGCTAAGCCATCTCTCCAGCCCTATAATAGATTTTTTAAAAATATTTTAATATACTTTATTTATTTATTGAGAGAGAGAGAGAGAGAGAGAGAGAGAATGGGCATGCCAGAGCCTCCAGCCACTACAAACGAACTCCAGACGTGTGTGCCCCCTTGTGCACGTGGCTTAGGTGGGACTTGGGGAATTGAACTGGGGTCCTTTGGCTTTGCAGGCAAATGCCATAACCACTAAGCCACCTTCTCCAGCCCTAGGATAGATTTTTATAAGAGTACTCTATTAATTTATGTACCATTTATTTTTTCTCACAGTAAGATATTTTCACATATATGAGCCTTGATTTTAGAGCTGGGGTCCGTGATGATGCCCTCTGGTGGTCATCGCACAAAATTACAAAATCCCAAGAGATCTTGAAAACAGGAATGTTGCAATAGCATTCATTGATCTTACAAGTTTTAAAGACACACTTCCTATTTGAATTTAAAACAATTCTCAGAATCCATTTGAAATAAACTTTACAAGCTTTGGAGGTGGCTCAGTTATTACTGCGTAATACATGCTAACGTTGCCAACTTTATTATAGTATTAATTCTGTGTCAAATAAAACAAGGTTTCTTCTGACTTTTTCTGCGCCTTTTCTGACTTTTTCTGCGCCATAGCAGTTGGCAGATGTTGGCATAGGCAATGTCCTGCGGCTCTGAGATGTCTGGCCTCAACCTCAGAAGTCAGTGTGGACGCTGGCAGTATTGGTTCCATGCTGTTTGAAGGCTGTAAATAGAATTTGTGAATATCAGAAGAGGAAGAAATACTTGATTTAAAATAGAGGAAGCTACTCTGTGAGCAGTTGAATTCCGTGATGCACTGCTTTGGGAGAGGGGTGAGGTGCATTTGCCTGGAGTTATTCCAACGTGACAGATAAGTGTTTGGCAGGTAAGTTAGAAAGAGAACTTCACAAATCCATCAGATCATCGGGCATATCTGGGCCTATTCAAAGAGATGATTCTGTGAGGACGATGTTTTTCATTCACATTTGCTGTCAGAAGTTCTGAGTGGCATTACCTCCTTCCTTTTGTCAAGAAGTTTCACCACTATGAGAGCACCCTCCTCAGTCATTCCTGGAGAGGAGAGAAATGTAATGAGATCAGATAAAGGGAAAGGGAGGGATGGAGAGATGGCTTAGTGGCTAAGGCATTTGCCTGCAATTCCAAAGAACCGAGGTTCAATTCTCCAGGTTCCACATTGGCCAGGTGGCACACGAGTCTGGAGTTTGTTTGCAGCAGCTGATGGCCCTGGTGTGCCCATTCTCTCTCTCTCCCTCCCTCCTTGTCTCCCTTCCTCCCTTTCTCTCTCTCAAATAAATAAATAAATAAAATAATTTTTATAAAGGGAAAGGGAACCTCTTCCATAACAGTTTAAGAATGTAGTTCACATACCCCATACACCATACCACATCACATACGATATATCCAATACAACATATCACATACAACATATACCATAGACCATATCACATACAACATATCATACCATATCACACACAACAAGTATATATGTACTATATACCATATCACACACAACATATCACACACATGTAGTTGCCAGTGAAAGGTCATCTTTCCACAAATTGTCTTCATTTGCGTGGTACTCTGAAGGGCCTTCCTAAGGAAGGTCCCTGTGGAGTTTCCCATCATCTGGGTACGTAGGCCTGAGCAATACTGTTGGGTCAGTAATGTTGGAAAATACTCTACTTTCAAAAGAGCAAAACTCTAAGGTGTTATCCCTTCAAAGAAGCCTCCATCTCCTCTGATCAGAAGAAAAATGATGGAAACAGCTCAACTCACATAAAGCCGGGCTCCCTGGAAGAAGCCAGCCCGAGACTCCAGGACTTTGATGTCCTGGGACACTTCTGACCCTGCAGATTCTTTGACCACAAATCACAAAGGTTTCCTGTTTTGCTTTGTCTTATGTGCTCTGCTTAGTCTTAAAACGTCTTGTTTCCCAGCACAGCATATTCTCTATATACTGTAATACCAGATTGTTAAGAACAAAATTTACAGGCTTCGGGATAGTGAATCCAGGATTATTGTGTGTCTTCTCCCTGTGATTTTCCTATCTCTTCGTACTTGTTAGAAAACTACGTGTATTTTTAATAGACTTTGCGTCTCCTGAGTGGCAAGGGGCCCTTTGAAATCAATGATGAACTTAAGGCAGGTGGGCCTCAGACATGGACTTGTGCATATAAGATATCCAGCTCTCCCAGCTTCTCAAGGACATCATGAAGACTACTGGCTTTCTAAATCTCTCAATCTCCCACCTTTCGTTCTGCTGACCTTAGAACTATGGTGCTCTTCCCTTGATCCCAGGTCAAGATCACTGAGAGATACACTGGATCAATGAAAGGCATCCAGAGCATCTAGCCAACACTTGTCCTAGGGTTCGCTGGGGAGAGGCTGTCACATGACCCTGAGAGCTGCCCAGGGAGCCGGGCAGAGAACTATCTGGTGACATGGTGGATGGCAGGAGAAAGGTCCTATGGGACAGGGAACTGGATGGACCTCCAAGCCTCGACCCACTTAGGCTAAGACTTAGATACGACTGAACCACACACCAACAGATTTTGAGGGAGGAGAGATTCCTATTCATACTCTAAAACATATGGGAAAGTCAAGTATTCATGAAGGTCTTCTTGTTACTTTTAGGAAACAGAAGGATATGAACATTATATTTCACAAAACATAATAAAATAACTTACAATGTATTACTTCTGTGGTATTCCTATCCTAAGCTAATTTCTCATAACAATGACAATTAAATTTTAAGAAAGAACATCCAAATGATTGCCTCTGAGTAAATGCAAATGAGTTAAAAAAAAATCCCACCTCTGGGCTGGAGAGATGGCTTAGCGGTTAAGCGCTTGCCTGTGAAACCTAAGGACCCCAGTTCGAGGCTCGGTTCCCCAGGTCCCACGTTAGCCAGATGCACAAGGGGGCGCACGCGTCTGGAGTTCGCTTGCAGAGGCTGGAAGCCCTGGCGCGCCCATTCTCTCTCTCGCTCTCACTCTCAAATAAATCAATAAAGATAAAACAAAAAAAATTTAAAAAAAAAACAACAAAAGAATGTGAGGCAAGCTTTAGCCAGGAAGAGCTGGCTATAACACTCCTAAGTCTGCTCCCCAGTAATACACCTACACCACCAGTAAGGCTCCATCTCCCAAACTGCTGATGACCAAGTATTCAAAACAGTGATTTTATGAGGGGGGAGTCTCTCATTTTGACCACCACGCCTATCTATGTCCCTGCTTTAAACTTAAGCCTCTTGTCAGCAATCCTAAAGATGGACTTGCGGGGAGGAGAGCATCTCTTTTTCTATTCCTCTTCCCAGTATGGCCACTTAGCATCAACCTCCTTTCTCTTCTCGTCACTTCCTTAGCAGTCAGGGTATGTAAGGTTCAGGAGTGACCAAGACCACAGAGACCACCCAAGTTTCCCACCACAACATGTAAAATGTAAATGACAATACTGTCCATATTTTCCAACTTTATAAGCACTCTGTGTGTGTGTTCACATCATTCATCTTTAATGAATTATTTGCTTTTGTGGATGTTTCCCTTTTTAGTCATGATCTCCTTGGGGTCTACTTATAAGTGAGATGTTTTGTGTCTGGCACATTCTAATTAACATAATGTCCTCCAACTTGCAAATGACAGGATTTTCTTTTTACCTAAGGACTAGTAATGTCGTGCAACAGTTTTCCTGAGTTGAATATCATCATCACCATCTCAGAGCAGAGCGCTGTGGTGACCAGTGCCAGCCCCTCCTGAGGTCACGGTTTTAACATCCTGTGGAAGGCGGGGAGGGTGGCAGACTCACTAGACCCCCAGAGATCCTCACAAGCCCTCTC
The DNA here is from genome assembly GCF_020740685.1 of Jaculus jaculus. Lineage (NCBI taxonomy): Eukaryota > Metazoa > Chordata > Mammalia > Rodentia > Dipodidae > Jaculus > Jaculus jaculus. The sequence continues at coordinate 4,668,100 of NC_059124.1, read as the reverse complement.
CCCTCCAAGAGATGCCAATTGCTACTGCATGTGGTGAGCAAATGATTACAATAGAACTTCTCTGGTGGTGCACTGACCTTAATTTGCCCAGGGGACTTAAAGGCGCCAGATTCACACTGCTCCCGCAGGTCACCCCCATCAACGCATCCATGAGCTAAGCTCAAGGCGGATGCTAGCCTTCCACAGATGTGTGGATCTCCTCTCTTTCTGGGGTAAATAGGCCTTTTTTTTTTTTTTGAAATGTTTCTGAAAAAGATACATGACAATGGATAATATTCCATTGCACACATATACCATAATATCATTTATTTATTTATTTATTTATTTATTTATTTATTTATTTATTTTGCAGGCCAACACAGACCATTCATTCTAGAGACCTGTTGACCAATGAGAGGGTCCAGGAGTTGCTGACATGCAACCATCCACGTAATCCACCATTCACGTAATACACAGAGGTTGGGTCATTCAATTCGTCCTCATCACTGGAGCCAGTCTGCTCCTTCAGCACAATTTTTTGTCAATGATATTGACTGCAACTGTGAAAGCTGATGCAATGTAGTATCTGCCTGGCTCAGCTAACCCTGTGATTCTCACGCCACAATCTGATGGAACGTACATGTGTAGTGCTGGGTTGATTGCACTGGTGATCTCTTCGAATTTAAGCTTCACATCCTCAGATCCAGGAAAGCCACCACCAATGTCAGGCAGACACATGTGGAAACCAAACTCCGCTCCCGTGTCAAAGACACAGCGGGCATCAGACGCTGCTTGCACGAAGAAGACCATACAGCCATTCCCTACATGGAAGCTGACACCAGTGACATCCGTATTTAGCTCTTTTGCGTGTTCCAAGAGAAGTCTGCTGGTTTTATGTGTGGCAGCAAATTTCACACTGAGACAACAGACTGCTTTGTAACCAGTGGCAATTCTCAAAACCAACTTTGCCTTTGGGTGCATTCTGGCAGCTCATGAACTCCACTATCAAGCCATCCTCTGGGCCCCACTCTTGGCAGCACACTTACCTGGAGACACTCGTTCACAGGGATTTGCATAGACAACCCTCTCTGGAGATCCCACAAGACTCTGCACCAGCCGTGTTTCCGTCACAGTCGAGTCCTGTCCCGAAGGCAGCTAGGGTGTTCACTATGGCTCTGCTATCGTTACAGTTGACTGCATAAGACGGAGTGACAGGAGGAAGAACTTTTTTTAAAAAAGTCTTGTTTTTAAATCTTATTTATTTATTTGAGAGAGTGAGAGAGGGAAAGAAGCAGACACACACAGAAGGAGAGACAGAGAAAGAGAGAGACTGAGCGTCCCAGGGCCTCCAACTACTGCAAACGAACTATAGACGCATGTGCCACCTTGTGCATCTGGCTTCCATGGGTCCTGAGGAATCGAACCAAGGTCCTTTGGCTTTGTGGACAAATGACTTAACCCTTAAGCCATCTTTCCAGCCCCAAAGAAGAGCATTTTTTCTGACTTAAACATTTTTTTAATTAACAACTTCCATAATTGTAAACAATATCCCATAGTAATGCCCTCCCTCCCCCCACTTTCCCTTTTGAAACTCTCTATCATATCCCATCCCCCTCTCAATTAGTCTCTCTTTTTTAGATATTTCATTTATTTGAGAGAGAAAGAATGGGTGCACCAGGGCCTCCAGCCACTGAAGATGAACTCCAGATGCATGTGCCCCCTTGTGAATCTGGCTTACATGGGTCCTGGGGAATCGAACCTGGGTCCTTAGGAGTCAAAGGCAAATGCCTTAACCGCTAAGCCATCTCTCCATCACCCAGTCTCTCTTTTGTTTTGATGTCATGATCTTTTCTTCCTATTATGATGGTCTTGTGTAGGTAGTGTCAGGCACTGTGAGGCCATGGATATCCAGGCCATTTTGTGTCTGGGGAAAGCATGTTGTAAGGAGTCCTACCCTTCCTTTGGCTCTTACATTCTTTCCACCACCTCTTCTGCAATGGACCCTGAGCCGTAGAAGGTATGAGAGAGATATTGCAGTGCTGAGCACTCCTCTGTCATTTCTCCTCAGCACCATGATGCCTTCTGAGTCATGCCAAGGTCATTGCCCTCTGAAAAGAGAAGGTTCTCTAGCGAAAAGTGAGAGTAGTATTAATATATGGGTATGAATGTTAAGAGAAGTGCTTACTGGGCAGTTTGGTGAGCATAGAGTATATAATAACCTAGATACTATGCAAACACAACACTCAGGGTGAATTCCTTATAGAAACCCGTGAAGCTGTCTGGATTAGGAAAACCACCATGCAATTTACTACATGTGATGTACAGAATATAAAAGTGTCTCAGGTAGAACATCTTGTATCTAAACGAAAGGCAAATCCGAAAGCATCAGACAGAAGCAATCACTAGCAAATATCTATAAGCGTTTAGCTGTCCTAGGTGGGTGGCTTCCTGCCCTTACATGGCAGACTTTAGGACCCAACATTTTCTCTGAGCCTGTGCATTCTAAGCCTCCTGCCCAGCTACATTCCAGTTTGAAGACCTGGCTCCTGTAATGGTAGGAGAGAAGGATCTATCTGGCAGGCTTCGGGTCTTGAGGGAAGGGGAACGAGAAGGCAGAGCTGCCTCTTTCTGTTCTGGATGTGCCTGTACCCGTGAGAGGCTTTCAGCAGCCGGCCTTGATGGAGGGCAGCCAGGAGCTTTCAGTCTTTATTGCACTTCCTGTGCAAGTCTGGATTTTTTTCTTAGAGCAAAGAATGTCTGTCCATGAAGCACTTTAGATCATTTACCCATATTTGTACAGAACATGTCTAATCGTAAAATCATTTTACAATTAATACTTCCCTCTGGAGGCCATTTCTCTAAATCCTCTATGTTTGGGCTAGGCTTGAGGGCAGAAGACTATCAGGCAGTTTTTAAATTTATGTTAAAAGACAGTTTCTAAACTTATGTTAGTTATTTAAGAGAGAGAAGGAGAGAAAGAGCAGCTATACCAGGGCCTCTAGCCATGTAAATGAGCTCCAGACATATACGCCACCAGCTTATGTGGGTCCTGGGGAATTGAACCTGGGTCCTTTGGCTTTGCAGGGAAACGCCTTAACTGCTAAGCCATCTCTTCAGTTTCAGGCACTTCTTAAGGTCTTTGAATAAAGATGTGCCAATGGGTAAAGACACCATTTATCAGACTACACATCTGAACAACAACCACCACCAAAGGGCAAGGCAAATAATAATAATAATAAGACATTCAAGTAGAAGATGGACTAGTTAGAAAGGAGTTCAGTGGAGGTATGATGTGGTGGGCCGGGGGAGCAATGAGAAGCAGAAGGTAATGGGAGGTGTCTTCATCAAAATACAGGCATGAAACTTGTCAATAAATGCTTAGTCTTCAGGGAAACACAAATTAAAATCAGGAGATTCCACCACACACTCATCGGTGTGGCCAACAGTCGGCAAATGAAGGACAGTGGGAACCTTACTGGGCAAGGGAGCTGATTAAGTCCATTGGAAAGCAGCCTACACGTTCCTTGTAAAACGAAACTGCATTTATGACAGCCTGCAATTATCAGCTCTAGATACTTACTAAAAAGAAATAAAAAATGTGTGTACACACAGTGACCTGCAACAATTTATACAGCTTTATTCTTAATAGTCAGACCTTAAAGACACAAGGTATGTTTACATGTGGATGGAGTAAAATTGTGGCATACTTGTTCAATAAAAGAATGAACTACCAATGTATGAAAAGGCATGGAGGTAACTGAAAAGAAAAAAAACATGTTGAGCAACAGGAAATTCTGAAGCAGACAGTAATTTATGATACAAGAAGGCGGATCTCTACTTGCCGGGGGCAGGTGGGTGGTCAGGCTGCTCAGAAAGGAAGCTGGCGCCCGATGGCGATGCATTGTTTTCAGCTGACGGTGTGGAAGAAATATATATATATATATGTCAGCTCTATAAAGTGGGTGCATTTTATTACAAGCAGCCTAACACCAAAGTTGCACTTTAAAGTGACAAAGTCAAGATTAACAAATAAAAAGGAACTGTCCAACACTGAAGGCCACCGTGCAAAGAATGCCCTGCATGATCTTGAACATGGCACAGTACCCAGGTAGTCAGCAACATGAGCATGGACTACAGACGAGAGCACATGGCCGGGCAAGAGAAAGTGCTTAGCCCTGGGGAATGTTTAGGTGCGTAGTCTCACTCTATAGTCCTGACATGCTTACGTTGTCAGCCATGGTCCCACACGAGATACCTGGATGCTAGACTCCCAGGTGTGAATCGCCCACACTCACATGGCCTCAATGGCTAAAATCATTATAAAATCATTATAAGGGTTGATCATTCAAGCGGTCATCAAAAGTAAGAAGAGGACGCTGTGCTGGTGCACGCCTTTAGTGCCAGTATTCAGAGGCTCGCCAAGAGTTCAAGGCCACCCTGAGACTACATAGTCAGCCTGAACTAGAGTGAGACCCGACCTTGAAAAACTGCCTCCCCCAAATTTAAAGAATAACACAAAAGTTACTTTTAAACACTTGGAGCCAGGTGTTGTGGCATAGACCTTTAATCCCAGCACTCGGGAGGCAGAGGCAGGAGGATTGCTGTGAGTTCCAGGCCACCCTGAGACTACACAGTAAATTCCAGGTCAGCCTGAACTAGAGTGAGACCCTACCTCGAAAAACAAAACAAAACAAAAAAGTAGGGAAGAAACAAAATATAAGCACCTGATCATGATGATTATAGTAAATTCTGTGAGTTCCTTGAACTATTCTGGAAACGACTGACCAAGTTTGAAATTATATTTATGATGAAATAAATTTTTAAAGATGAAGCAACACTCTATCACAGAAGAAAAAAAAATGCCAAAAAACAAACAAACAAACAAACAAAAAACCCAAATCCCTACAACATTCTGTTCCTATTTGAGCTATCAAAGCCAGGAGGTATTGAAATGACTGATTCTGTTCATAAGGAGATACTGGGATTAGTCATCTGGGCTTTTTCTTTGGTTCTGTGGTTCAGGACAAAGGAAGACAGCAACTCCTTGGGGTCTTAAACAAAGGGCACCCTTTCTGGAGCACATTGTGCCAGAAAGGAAGATGGCATGTGCTCTGTAAAGTCATATTCCAAGAAGACATTACACCTTTCCCAGCTCATCTACGTCTCCATGATGAACTAAGCACAGTAATCCAAAACATTTATTTGTAAGCAGTAACAGACAATTACAGGAAACAAACAAAAATGACAACACTCTTCTTTGCATTTTCTTCTTGGTGCATATCACAGCCCATCACCCATTCTCTTCTCACAGATACAGTGGAAGTTTCCATAGCAATCAATAATGTCTATTCTTGTTGAAGATAAAAATAAGCATTTTCCTCTTAAAGACTGCAAGCTTATTGCTGTCAAATTACTGTAGAAAAACATACAATGGGCAATGTTTAAGTATGAAGCTTACATTGATGTAATTGTTATTTTCACAAAATTCTATTCAAAATATATGAAATGTGTAAATATAAATTATAAGTTCATCGCCAAAAGACAATTTTTTTCTCTGCTCTTTAAAAGGAATAGTGGGGGCTGGAAAAATAGCTTGTTCAGTAAAGTGCTGCCTTACAAATACAAGGGCCTGAGTTCTATCCACAGAACCCACGTGAGAATGCTGGGTGTGGTGGTGTGGGCTTCTAACCCCAGCCCGGGGGAGCAGCCAGCAGAGCCCTGGGGCTCACCAGGCAGCCGTTCTAGCCTACTTGGCAAGCGCCAGGCCATTGAGAGACCGTCTAGAAGGTGGACAACCTTCCGGAGAAACAACGCCCATAGCTGTCCTCTGATCTGCAGAGGTCCACACGTGCACACCCCACACGTTTACCCCTCCCCCACCAACACGCAAACATACATACAAACATCATGGTCTCTTCATTGCATGCAAAAATCCCACAATCCCTGTTTTTTCCCCACACTGACAGTTGTCAATATTTCCATGGGGTTATTTTTTTCTAAACCTGCTTTCTTATGCTAATGTTTTCAACAAATATCATGGAGCAAAAAGAAGGGATAAATTTATGTGACATATATAACAAGGTCTCAGATGTTTGTGTGCTAAGGAGAAAAATAAATGGAATATCACCAAAGATGAGGGTTCAAGATTGATATTTTGGGCTGGGAGATGGCTTAGTGGTTAAGCACTTGCCTCTGAAGTCCAAGGACCCCAGTTCCAGGCTCAATTTCCCAGGACCCACGTTAGCCAGATGCACAAGGGGGCACACGCACCTGGAGTTCATTTGCAGTGGCTGGAGGCCCTGGCATGCCCATTCTCTCTCTATATCTGCCTCTTTCTCTCTCTGTCTGTAGCTTTCAAATAAATAAGTAAATAAAGATAAACAAAATTTTTTTAAAAAAAGATTGATATTTTGGTTTGATTTGTCTTTGACTTCCTTGCTTCATAGCTATGCAAGAACGAGTGTGACAACCACTGAGTTCCTAACGTAAAGCAGAGATGCCACACATGCCAGAGCTATCGTCCTATAACAAGTGACTTGAAGTTCTGTACATAAATGTAGAAACAGCAGGCATGGTGGTGCATGCCTAGAATCGCAGCTGTGGGTTCTCAGCCAGCCCAGGTGAAACAGTACGGTCTGAATCAATTTTTAATTTTTTAATAACTACAATCTTCCTGAATAAGTTCATACACCAGGCAGGAAGGTGGTTCCTCCTCAACAGAGGTGTACCCCAAAGGTCAGCAAGCACTGCAAGTAGGTTTTGCCTAAAGGGTGCAGTAGGCTGAATAATGGACCGTTGCAAATGGGGAGTCTAAGTAAGAATTCTGCCAGGTGTGGTGGAGCACACTTGTAATCATAGCATTAGGGAGGTGGGTACATGGAGATCAGGAGTTCAAGGCCAGCCTGGGCTCCAGAGTAAGTTTGGGACTGACCTGAACTATGAGAGGGAGAAGGCAAGAGAGTGAGAGAGAACCATCCAAATTAGTATATTCTCTGCCAGAAATCACCTTTTCTTGAACCTTGGGTTTAAAAAGCGAGGAAGCAAATATGGAAGATCAGTGAAATGAAGCAGCTTGTGAGGCCCAGACAGGGAGACAGGATATGTCGGGAATGCATGTGTAAGTAAGTAAGGCATGTGGACATGTTGAACATGGCAGAAAAGAAGGAAGGGACAAAACAGACATTCACTATTCCCGAGACATGAAAAAGACACGCGCAGCACTCGTGAGGCCTCAGCTGAGTTCGCGTGGGGTGCCCACTTTAGCTTCTGCCCGAGAGACACAAGGGAACCCACAGCTGCTTGTTGAGTTAATGGGAAAGCTGAGAGTCAGACAGGGCAGGCACACAGGCATATGCCTGTCCCCAGAACAATGAGAGGTGTGTGTGTGCGCGCTGGCCACAAAAGTTTCCTGTCCTTTCTTATTTGCACCTCACGTCAGTCCTGAGATCCACAGCGTCACCCGGGATCTGTTTCGGATAGGTCAGGGACACACAGGCGGCCTAGCGCAGGGATCAGATGCTCTGTGCATGGTCTGACACTTGCTCAGATGTGACAGCCTGTCCCATCTCTGTCCCTCTGCATGGTGCTATGGTTTCTCCATGGATCTAATGTGTGTCCAGGAGTGGCGGATACACTTAATCTCAGAAGTTGGAAAATAGAGGCAGAAGAATTAGGAATGCAAGACTGGCCTCTATAACATAGTGTGTTCGAGGCCAGGACAGGCTACATTAAAAAAAAAAAGTAATGGTAGAAATGATAATATAAATATTATATAAACATTATTGTTTAAAACTGTGTGATTTGAGCATCTTAATTTTTACTGAAAGCCTTTTCTTCCCCATGAGAGTCTACGACACTATCCTTGGGGGATGAAATGACAGAAAGCTTTGTTCCTACAGAGCACTTTACACATTTGCAACCAAGATTTTCTACACTCACAGGGCCCAAATTTAGAATTTAAATTTACTCTAGGCTCATCGTGCCCTTAGCCTTGAACAAAGAAAATTCTTTCTTAAGCAAGTTACCCCCTTTATGCCAGGTCTCAAATAGATTCCATAGGACTTCAAGAAAAAACAAACAAACAAACAAACAAAAATAGAACAAATAACTCACTGACTACTACTACAAAAAAGATGGTATTGTGAACTAAAGCCTGCATAAACGATTAAGATCTATATAACTTTAGTTACTAGGATTACAAGATATAAAAGACAAGCCTGCTGTGGTGGCCTATGCCTATAACCCAAGCCTTGGGAGAGGCAGGAAGATCAGGAGGTCAAGGTCAACCTCAGTTTTATAGCAAGTCCAAAGCTAGGTTGAGCTACATGGAATATTGTTTCAAAGTCTCAAAACAACACAAGATAACAAAAATGAAAATAAAGTAAAATTATTTTTAAAATACATAAAAGACAGCTTGAAAATATAAGTAGCTAGAAGCATTATTTGAAGACACAGAATAAGGGCTGGAGAGATGGCTTAGTGGTTAAGTGCTTGCCTGTGAAGCCTAAGGACCCCGGTTTGAGGATCGAATCCCCAGGACCCACATAAGCCAGATGCACAAAGTGGCACATGCATCTGGAGTTTGTTTGCAGTGGCTGGAGGCCCTGGCATGCCCATTCTCTCTCTCTGACTCTCTCTTTCTCTGTCTGTGTGTGGCTCTCAAATAAATAAATAAAAATTTTTTAAAAATTGAAAACAGAATAGAATTCCTAGAAATAAAAATATAATTTTTATAATTATATTGCAAAATTAAAAGTGTTAAAAATAAATAAATATAGTTCTAGGAAGACAGCTCAGCAGTTACAGGTATTTGCTTGCAAAGCCTGCCAGGCCAGATTCAATTCTATAGCACCCATGTAGAGCCACGTGCAAAAAGTGCTTCATGCATCTGTCATTTGTTTACAGTGGCAAGAGACACTCATGTACCCATACACACACACACACACACACACACACACACACACACACACAAATGAATCATTTAAAAAGCCAGTATATAAACAGATAACTAAATGTAACCTCAGAATTTACATTATACTGCACTTTAAAACGGAAGGTATATGTATATGTGTGTATAAATGCATTTATTCTTATATATTTGTAAATATATGTGTAACCATATGAAGACACTTCAAATGAATGTTTGGTATCCTCACTGATCTTCAGGATAATTCAATCACCTTAGAGTTCACAACTTTTTTCCCATTTTGTGCATCTTCTAACATATCCTTGTGAGCATGTCTTAGCATTATATTCATGTTGGCAGTGGCGAATCTCTAGGCTCTTTTTCTAAAGATGCTTCCTCAAATACTTTCTCTTTTAAAATTATTCATTTATTTTACAAGGAAGTTGGCAGGGGGATAGAGGGAGAGCAAGACACAGAGAGTGGGCAGGGCCTCTAGCTGCTGCAAATAAACTCCACATGCACGCACTACCTTGTGCATAGGGCTTATGTGGGTCCTGGGGATTTGAACATAGCTTTTCAGGAAATGCTTTAACTGCTGAGCAACCTCTTCAGCCCCACGTTCTTTTAAAAAATATTTTTATTTATTTGAGAGAGAGAGAGAGAGAATGGGTATGCCATGGGCCCCTTACTGCTGCAAACCGCAGATGAATGCACCACTTTGTGCATCTGGCTTTCCACTGCTACTGCGGAAGTGAATCCAGGTCATCAGGCTTTATAAGCAAATGACCTTAACCACTGGGCCATTTCTCCAGCCCTCAAACACTTTCTTAGACTGGCTCCTTTGGTTCCTACCAAGGACCTCCATGTGGAAATATGGAAAGCTGTGAGAAAGACGGGGCTCTTTGTAGACAGAGAACTCCCGACCCCCACCACCAGTGTGAGAGTTTGAACGGCTCCAGGAACTCACAGATCAGATGTGCCATTGTCTGTCCATTTCCATTTGTTTTGCCTCGGATCATAGGAGAATCCAGTCCAGTAACTGTGCGGATGAGCCTGGGATTTGATCAGGGTCTGCAAAGGCAGCAAAGCACACCTCACTTGGTAGATGACCAGGAAGATCCCTGGGGAGAGGGCCGGCTAACTCTGTGTCCTGTTCTCCGCTAATCTCTACTCCCTCTCTCCCCTCGTTCCCCATATCTTCATTGCCAAAGTAATTCTCCCCTAGCAAATTATGCCAAAATTTGATATTGGTTCTATAAGTTGTTAGAAACACGGAACAAAGTAAAGTGTGACTATCTAATAACAGGGGATTCATTAGATAATTTTTGTTTTATATATATATGTAGAGAGAGAGAGGGAGAAGGAGGGAGGGAGAGAGAGAGAAGGTCGCACTATGTAGCCCAGACTCACAATCCTCTTTCTTCAGTCTCCCAGACACTGAAAGCTCAGGCGTGCACCACCACACCAGCCCAGCAAATAATCTTTGATACTTAATGAAGCCATTCACATTCATGTTTCAGAAGGAGATAGAAGGATGTGGGAAAGCAGTCATTACATGGTCTTAAGTAAGAATAAATCTTCAAAGTAGTTTTGTTAAAATAAAAAAATGAAAAGGGGGTTCATTACAGTTTCATTCTCCAAAGCCTTCTTGGAGCTCAGAACTTGGAAGGCATGAAGAAAAGACGAGACATCTGGAGGTATTTAATGTGTTTAAAATGTGATACCACTGTGACATGAAGCCTGGCTAAATTACTGAATATATTGTAAAATATGTTTAAATTTAACATAGTATATACCAAATGGAAAATTATTTCACTACTTGATATTAGGAATTATTTTCCAACATTTAAACATTTATTACATTTACATATAAATCGTGTATTGTTTTCAAAGGATAAACAGAAGCTTCAGGTGAATTGTTACAAATATTTATCAACTAAAAGCACATTTTGAGGGGCTTAGCAGGTAAAGTACTGAGGACTTTATGCTTTGAGAGAGAGAATGGCCATGCCATGGGCCCCCTACTTCTGCAAACTCTCTCTGTGTCTCAGCATGAGGACCTGAGTTCAGTTCCACAGCCTCATGTATAAGGTGGGCATGTGTGTGGGTGTCTGTAATGCTGTGCTAGAGAGACAGAAACAAGAGCACCCTGGGGTTTGCTGGCTGTTCTAGCTGACTGGAGAGCAGTGGATTCAGTGAGAGCCCCTGTCTTAAAAAGCAAGGCAGGGGCTGGAGAGATGGCTTAGCAGTTAAGGTTAAGCGCTTGCCTTTGAAGTCTACCGACCCCGGTTCGAGGCTCGACTCCCCAGGACCCATGTTAGCCAGATGCACAAGGGGGTGCAAGCATCTGGAACTCGTTTGCAGTGGCTGGAGGCCCTGGCGCGCCCATTCTCTCTCTCCCTCTCTCTATCTGCCTCTTTCTCACTCTGTCTGTCACTCTCAAATAAATAAATAAAAATAACAAAAAATTTAAATTAAAAAAGCATGGCAGAGAGCAATATGGGAAGTTGCTATATGTTGACCTCTAGTTTTAAAAAGTGCATGCACACATATGTGTGTCCATCACATGAGCACATGTACACACATGTGCACCATACACATATCCACATGCATAAAATGGAAAAATATTTTGATTAAACAATTTTCCTTGCTAATAAGTTTTAATAGAGCATTCAATATTGTCTCCACTATATTTTTTCTTTTTCTTTTTCTTTTTTTTTTTTTTTTTTGGTTTTTCGAGGTAGGGTCTCACTTTAGTCCAGGCTGACCTGGAACTCACTACATAGTCTCAGGGTGGCCTTGAACTCACAGCAATCCTCCTACCTCTGCCTCCCAAGTGCTGGGATTAAAGGCATGCGCCACCATGCCCAGCTTTATTTTTTCTTTTAATAACTCTTTTTCAAAAACAATAGCTTTGTGCGATATATAAGAATAATGACCAAGTAAATGTTATGAATAAATGCAATGAAACTCACCACAAAGGTGACTTGCAAAACTGCTGTTTCTTTCATGGTCGCCTTTATCATTTCCACTTTGTAGACAGGCAACTTAACTCCTTTACCTAAGTTCTCCAGCTAGTACATGACAGAGACTGACTTGATCTCAGGCAGTCTGGATCCTGGTTCCTAACAGTAACCTCAAGGTTATGCTGTCTCTGGGGTTGTAGTTGCTACTCTATAAAGATAAATAACTTCTGGTTCCAGACTGCACTTGACCAAAAGATTCGAGCTCATTCAGGGAAAGGCAGGCTTCTCAGTGACGGACGCTAATGAACACTCCTCAGAAAGTGAGGTGATTGTGCACTGCAGAGATGGCTTAGCAGTTAAGGTGTTTGCCTGAAAAGCCTAAGGACACATGTTCAACTCTTCAGATCCCACGTAAGCCAGATGTACCAGGCGTCACAAGCGCACACAAGGTCTCACATGTGTACAAGATGGCACGTGCATCTGGAGTTTTATTACAGTGGCTGGAGGCCCTGGTGTGCCAATTCTCTCTCTCTCTCTCTTTGTCTCGTCTTGCTCTCACATTAACAACAAGAACAAAAAAAGACCAGTCTGTTGGGATTGCCTCAAAAAAAAAAAAAAAAAAAAAAAAAAAGGGAGGTGACTGCAAAGAGGCAAAATAGATCCTGCGCAAGGAGATGCATCACTGCAGAGCTGTCCCGCAGGACCATGAAGCGGCAAGCAGGAGGCTCCTGGGAGTTTTGTTCATATGACAGACGTGACACAGTGATGCGGGCAGGTCTGCCTGCGCTCTGTCTGGCCTCGGAACCTTACTATCCAGGGCAGGAAGGCCCAAGAGAAAGAAAGAGAACTTAAGAGCCCATTTTACCAGTTCGTCCATGTCATCTATCCTCAGGAGGGATAAACCGGAATCCTGGCACATCTGGTTACATGCCTTCCAGTGATGTTCTTTCACGGTAAAATAATAACATTTTGCTCCACAACAGAACCATTTTGCAAAGAGTTTGCCTGCAACATAGAATATAAGCTCGTTGTTATCTGGTAGTCTGTTAATCAGGCTCCATAATGAAGTAAAATGTCATTGATCTCAGTAATGGTAATAGAAGGTTCATTGAGAGGGTCTAGAATGTCAAGAGACACCTGCACTTAGGTCTTCTGTGAGAATGATTTATCATAGCTAGGACATGGCCGCTACTATAGTGTCCACTGAATGGACACAGAAAACGTAGCAGATATGCACAGTGGAGTATTGTTTAACCTTTAAAATTAAACAAAGCCTGCTGCGCTTGTGTCTATAATCCCGACACTCTGTAGGCTGACGCAGGAGGACCGCCATGCCTTTGAGTCTAGCCAAGTCTACAGAATGAGACTGTGTCCCCAAATCCGTTATCCCTCCACAGAGCCAGTCCTGGCATATGTGGCAGCATGGGTGAAGCTTGCTTATGGAACTTGTGTAACTCGGCTGGCCTCAGACTTGCTGTAACAGCCCACACTGGCCTCAAGCACGTAACCCTCCTGCCTTAGCCTCCAAAGTTCTGGGATTACAGCCCTGTGCCATAATATCCAGATCATAATTTATTTTTAAAACAATGAAAAATTTTTAAAGATTCAGGAATGCCTGAAACATAATTTTAAGAACTTTTTCTTTTCCGTTCATATGTTGCATAATGTACCCATTTTAAGATATTATTGATTAATAATGAAGATAGTAAATTCCCACTGTCATGGCACAGTGAAACTACATATGCAAACACTCTTGGCAAACTCTAAATCCTGAGCAAATATTTAATAAGTATTGATAAAGCAAGCCAACTTAAGATAACAGGTCACTATGCAAGATCATGTTACCGTATAGCACCTAATATTTTTTCCTTTTGGGGATTTGTAATATTCTCCCTACACAGACTGGTATGAGAATAGCCACGGTGGTAAAGCCTGCACAGGGACTGCACAGAGTATCTGTATCACAGACAGGCTGAATATCTGAGGCCAAGGCGGAACGAAAGCACATGCATACATGCACACTCACACACAACTGGTTTTACAACAGCATAGAAACAAAAGCCTTTGAGTCCATATTTAGTAAATATCCTTTTACTGACCACATCCATATTCTGCCGGCAATGAAATGGGAGTGTCAGATTTGCCCACAGGACAAAATGATCTAAATTTTCGGGGCAGCTGACAGGCTATTTATTCATCTCCTGGGAGTAGCAGGAATGTGAGAATGGCGGTTGAGTTCTAGGAACTATCAGCTTCTATCAATCCAAGCATGGCTTCTTGGGGTAGAATTCCATATGTGACATAAGCAAACCCACATGCGAGCTTCTAGTGAAGAGAGACTAAATACAGGTTCACAGCATGCCCACAGATCACCAGTATGTTAAACTTGCTTTGAGAGACTAATTTCAGGTTCACAGCACGCCCATAGATCACTCCTATGTTTAGCTTGCTCACTCTCGTTCACAGCTTCTAGGGCAGAAACAACACAAGACAATGTAATCTTCTGTTCAGGATTTCCTCCATACCTTTATTTCGCAAAAAAAATGGACTGATGGCATTTTTCCTGTAACATCTGCTGCTGTCACTAGACAGTGAGCCCTGTTCCTTTGCACATTTTGGGTCAGCGTGTTCTGAAGACTTATTTGCCATCACCTGTTCCTTTGAGTCACTGTCATTTTGTTTGCTGTACTTTTGATGGAGGTTTCTTAGAATTTCCTGCTGTTGGTGTTTTTCTTGACTGCACTGAAAAACTACAATCAGTAGCATAAACATCCAAATTCTCATCAAAATAGATATTGAAATTTAAGACAAAAGGAAAAGCCCCAGATTGACGACAACCAACACATGTCACCACTTTAATTAGTAGTTTGACATTTTGAAAGTAACACCTCAATGATTTGACCATAGAAATGGAAACAACAAATTTCTCACTATCTGCTACAAAAGTGCAAAATAAGATAAAATAAGCTAGTTGAGTAAAATTATGGTGGAAATACCTTAACTCTCAGTTATTTCATTGTTTAGTAATACATTACTTACAAATAAATACCAAAGTAAAACATTCACTCAGTTAACATGTAATACATGAAATCTGTACTAAGAAACATGAAGAAATGGCATAATTATTCTCAGAGCTTATGGAATCCATGAGGAGAAAGATAGCAACACCCAGCAAAGTATATTACACTGTCTCTAAAGACATGAAAGAATTTAAATAAAAGATTATCTAACACGCATGTATGCATTCAATCCTTTAAAATATTTATTCAAGTACACCTACAAAAAAAAAATAAAGCCATAATTTCTTTGTTTTTACTTTGAGACAGAGTCTCATGTAACACAGGCTGGCCTCAAACTCCTGATGTAGGCAAGGAACCTGTGATCCTCTTGCACCCAGCATGCCCCACCGTGCCGTTACGTGGTACTGGCAATCAAACCCCGGCCTGTGCATGCTGGGCAGTGCTCTTCCCGCTGAACTACTTCCCTGGCCACAAGATGTCTTCTGAACAGGTGATTCTCAGAGCACGACCACGTCGGACTCACGGGCTGCTGTGGTCAGAAGGCTGGACAGCACAGCGTCCTCTGTCTTCAGAGGGGATGTGGCCGCTGCTGCCCCAGAGTCCACAGAGCAGGGACGAGAAAGGACACTGGGATGTGTCTAAGAAAAAGCAAGTGCCAACCACGCCCAGCCCACCGGAGCCAGCCCTGATCACAGACAGGTGATGAACGGAGTGTGTCAGTAACCGAATAACCCGTGTCTAATGCTATTATGTCACATAAAAAGGACATATTTTGGTTACTCACTGTGTGTCACCAACAGCGCGATTGCCACCAACAGAAGTAAGCAAAGGATCCCGGTAGCCACTGCGATGAGACGCCAGGGCACTGAACACTCTTAAGTGAATGAAAACAATCAACAATCACTACAGCCTGATGCCCTGACTGGAGCAGCTACCTGGAAACAAAGTGACAACTGTCGCTACACTGCACATGCTAATCGCAATTCAAACACTTACACTTCTGGCTGATATACACCCAAGGCAGAAAACTTACACAGAGGAATGGTTCTATAGGATTTCAAACTAGGGCCTTGGACCCCCGACACAGCCTCGGAAGGAGCTGGAATTACAGGATGCGCTGCCTCACCAGCTCCGAGGCTTTCAGAAGAGCACTGGAGAGGTACCCGGATGTTCAGTCCTCCATGGGATTGTAACCCAGCAAAAGGAAAGGTAAGCAGCGCCCTTGAGAAATCTGTAGCCGGCAGCAGCGAGGCTGAAGTGTGATCAGGGCTCCTCTGTAAGGAAGTCCCTAGAAATCCACTCTTTCTTATTGCCTATTTTTCTTCTCTAGATAATACTGCATTCTGTTCATCTGAGGCCCTTGAAATCTGCTGGTTGCATATGATTATCACTACATCAAAGAAGTAAACGCTTTCAAGTTAGAGTTTATCTGTGACAACATTTGAAGGGCCGCAGAAAGAGCAGGTAGAAAGCTGAGACTTCCCCTTCCCTCCGCACGCGTGCGCTCCTCTCTGCCGACACGGAAGATGCCTGGAGCACCTTCTGCTAGAGTGAAGCGGTGTTCTAAACACATTCGTTTCTTTGTGGCATTATTCTCTACCGCTCAGTGTTTCTTCAGACTCTAGTTTGCCCTTTACTTTGAAGGGTCTCACTTGATCTTCTTGACCACAGGCGAATAAAAATATAGCAGTTTCTCAAATTTAAAAGAACTTATTAATTTTCTCCATTCTTGAGGTCATTAATTTTTTAAAACTTTAAAAAATTTATTGTATTTGACAGAGAGAGAAAGAGGGCCTCCAGCCTCTGCAAATGAACTCCAGAAGCATGCGCCCCCTTGTACATCTGGCTTACATGGGTCCTGGGAAATTAAGCCTGGGTCCTTTGACTTAGCAGGCAAGTGCCTTAACTGCTAAGCCATCCCTCCAACCCTTTTTTTAAAATAATTTTTTCTTTGTTTATTATTATTTATTTATTTGGAAGTGACAGACAGAGAGAGAAAGAGGCAGATAGAGAGAGAATGGGCATGCCAGGGACCCCAGCTACTGCAAACGAACTCCAGACACATGTGCCACCATGTGCTTCTGGCTTATGTGGGACTTGGAGAATTGAACCTGGGTTTCTTAGGCTTCACAGGCAAGTGCTTAACCACTAAGCCATCTCTCCAGCAACAAGGTCATTAATTTTTTTAAAAGATTTTTATTCTACTCCTCTGCCCACTGAGATCTTGTGTTACATGCTAACCACCAGAAGAATAGGAAAAAGGAAGAACACTGTTTCCCAATAAAAAGGGCAAATTCAGATGTTAAGGCATACCTTTGTCCTGTGTGTCTAGGGGTGGCTGAGCACCCTCGGGCCTCACTCTATTCTGAGGCTCTGATGGAGACTTCAGAAATCTCATGGTTGAGTAGGTCACCTCCACATCACTCATCTTGACTGTAAGCAAACTATGTTTCCTATGGACAACTTCCCCTGGGGTGGTGTCTGGACAAAGGAAAAACTAAATGAAGCACATTTATGAAACAGCAGGATTGGATACTGGGTGGGTGGGTGGGAGTGTTTAACTCCTTTAACCATCCAATCTAAAACATACAGACTGAGCCTAATTTATACAAGTGAAAAACTGTATAACATTTGTGCTTAAATCACTTAAGTCCTAGTGTTTATGTTTCCTAATGGTTATTAGGAAATAAGGGACAGAATTCTAAAATATACTAATAAAGCTATTTTACTATTAACAGCCAAGTGTGAATATATATAAACACTTTCAAACTATCAATTCAAAACACAAAATTCAAAACTTTCTGAAAAAGAATGAATACCTCAACTTTTAAATTTTCTACCTGTTCTGATACATATATAAATACAAAATGTTCCTTCTATCTTTTCAATTATACAGGCCTTTATCAGTGTTTCCCAAAGTATATCTGAGACACCATCTCCAAAAGGATTATTTGAAGGTTAATATTGTAGATGATTAGCATTTTAGATTCTAAGATGTGATAACAGTATCTTGAGTTAGAGTCCAAACACCTGTGTGGTTAGTCTCAAATAAGCCCATGTGCATGAATGCTTTGTAAAGAATATTTTAGTGAATATTCTGTCTGAACTTACCAGAGAAGCCTATGTGAAAATAAAGCTTGTCAGTAGGCTCGTTAGTTCATCCATAAAGGATTCAATTTGATAACAGATATCAATATAGAGCTTATTAAATAGTAACGATTTATAATTCATCTTGCTTCTTATATTAATCAGTATGAGAAGATGAAACAGACTAACTGCACCCTCGTCTAATTTAGCATGGAGGGTTGAACTAAGGTCTTAATCTAGTCCAGACTGACCTAAGACTCACTTTGTATGCCAGGCTGGTCTCACATATAGCAATCCTCCTACCTCAGCCTCCTGAGTGCTGGGATTAAAGACATGTGCCACCGTGCCTGGCTCTAATTTTTTAAATTATGAAATTTTCTAAACTTATTCATACCTTTTCTAGCTTCTTAAGAACAAGAAGTGTTAGTATGGAATTCTTCAATGTGGGAAAGAAAAGATGTAAATCATTTAACTGAATTAAAATGTAATTAGCAGCTGGGCGTGGTGGCGCACGCCTTTAATCCCAGCACTCAAGGGGCAGAGGTAGGAGGATCACTGTGAGCCCAAGGGCACCCTGAGACTAGATAGTGAATTCCAAATCAGCCCTGGCTAGAGTAAAACCCTGCCTTGAAAAAACAAGCAACAACAACACAAAGTAATTAGCTACACAAATTCCTCTTCCTTATTTTGTTAACAAAAAGCAGAAATCATAGTATACAGAGAAAGAGAAAATAACTTTTCGTGAGTGACAAACTATGACTTTCATATTCTTTCAGAGCTAATGCAGGATTGGGAACTAGCAAGAGGACAGGGTTTTAACTGCTTGCAGGATCTAAACTAAAGCAAGTAGACTTATCAATGAAGAGTCCCTCTGGCAATCTCATTTTCATGCCACACCATTTGTAATTGACTCCTGTGGAATTTCTGTAGAATTAATGGAGTCATGCATTAGGAAACCTCAGGGAACAAAGCAGGTGTTACCTGTATCTGAGCCCAGCAGTGATGAAGGTTGGGGAAACTGGTCTCCAAACGAGGGCTCCGTTGACCTTTCCCGTCCTGCGTCCCTCAGAGGCTGGGAGACGAAAGGCAGAAGGGAATTTCCTCCGAATGATGTGTTCTGCTCCTCCTCCTAACCAAAGTGAAAAGAGGAAACTGTGATGAGAGATGACATTGATGAGGAAGAGGACCACGAGCTCGTTATTCCTCCATTTGAACTCACCAACACTGGGCATGCAGAAAAATCATGTTCAAAATCAGTATTTGAGCATGGAAAACATAAAAGAACAAACTTGGGAAAAAATAAAACCAGTATCTTTAGCAAAAAGAAAAATATGTACTTAAAGGAAATCACTAATAAAAAGAGATGACTAAAGTATACATATGTGTACATATAAATGGTATAGCTAAATTCTTTAGTACCTAATTTTAAAAACTAACCTGTTAGAAAGTACCCTTTGTGTTACTCTTTGAAAAAAAGGGTCACTTCTTTCCGAGTTATGTTCACTGTAGGTAATATTTGTTAGGAATGCTTTTAAAACACTGACATTCCAGGCTGGAGAGAGAGAGCTTAATGGTTAAGGCTCTTGCCTGCAAAGATAAAGGACTCATGTTCAATTCCCCAGGAGCCACATAAGGCAGATGCACAAGGTAACACACGTATCTGGAGTTCATTTGCAGTGGCTAGAGGCCCCAACCACCCCATTCTCTCTCTCTCTCTCTCTCTCTCTGCCTCTTTCTCTCAAGTAAATAAATAAATTAAATTAAATATAAAAAAAAAACTGCTGGGCATGGTGGCACATGCCTTTAATGCCAGCACTCAGGAGGCAGAGGTAGGGGGATCACCATGAGTTCAAGGCTAGCCTGGAACTACAGAGTGAATTCCAGGTCAGCCTGAGCTAGAGTGAGACCCTTCCTCGAAAAGCAACACTAATATTTCCATAGCAGAATTCTTGGTGCATATTTTTAGTTTTTTATCTATATATTATCTTTACTATGCAAATTGATGCAGTGGTTTTATTCCTGCAGTTTGTGGCTCTAGGGGATCAAAGCCAAGGTCTTGGGTATGCGAGGCAAATTCTATGCCACTACGCTGTCTCTTCAGCCTTTGCATTTTTTTTTTGTTTTTGTTTTTTGCTTTTCAAGGTAGGGTCTCATTTTAGCTCAGGCTGACCTGGAATTCACTATGGAGTCTCAGAGTGGCCTTGAACTCATGGAGATCCTCCTATCTCTGCCTCTTGAGTGAGTGCTGGGATTAAAGGCGTGCGCCACCACACCCGGCCAGCCTTTGGTTTTTGCAGACAGGGTCTTGTTATGTCACTGAGACTGGCCTTGGCCTTACAGTGTAGCTCAAAGTGGCCTCAAATTTACAGTCTTCCTGCTTCAGCCCTTCAAGTGCTGGTAGTACAAGTGTGCAACACCACACTAGCTTATGCTGTGTGTTTGACCAGTTATTTTCTAATAAACAACAGAATATTCCTAATTCAAAGAATCCATCTACAATGTGATTTTTTAAACTAAGTGTATTTGCAACTTTATATGTCATGATTTATTTACGCAATTAGGTAATCCCCTTCTGTTGAACATTGATTTTATTTATAGTTCCTCTAATTTTTTTCTTTTTCTTTTTTCTTGTTAGTTTAAAAATATTTTTAGCAACTTCTTTTCTAATTATTTATTTATTTTAATTTATTTATTTGAGGAAGTAAGGGGGGGGAAGAGAGAGAGAGAGAGAGCCAATAGAGAGAGACACAGTGGTTGTGCCAGGGCCTCTAGCTACTGCAAACAAACTCCAAATGCAGGTGCCACCTTGTGCATCTCACTTACGTGGATCCTGGAGAATTGAACCTGGGTCCTTTGGCTTTGCCTTAACCAACCACTAAGCCATCTCTCCAGCCCCTAAATATATATTTGACCTGCAGTTTTGAATATCCTCTTACAAATGCTTTAAACAGCTGGGCATGGTGATGTTCATCTTTAATCCCAGCACTTGGGAGGCAGAGGTAGGAGGATCACTGTGACTTCGACACTAGCCTGAGACTACATAATGAATTCCAGGTCAGCTTGGGCCTGAGCAAGACTCTACCTCAAATCCCAACCCCCCACAAAAAAACTTTAAATTTGAAATTTTTCAGTCAAAGAATATAAACATATAAAGAACTTACACATACATATATATTACTATGCACCCTCTAATTTCATTTATATTGTACTAGCTGTGTGTGAAAATAAATTTGATTTTTTTAACAAGGTTAATTTTTTTCCTTGAGTTTTGTTCATGAATCTTCATTCAAAGTCTGCCTGTTCAATTTCTACTGAAGCCTCAAATTTTCAATACCTAAGACTTAAAAAAAAGGGACATTCATTAAGGTTGTGCCTTAGTGAGAGGCACTTTGCCTAGCACGTGGGAAACCATGGACTTGACTTAAAGCACTTAGAAAAGACAGAGGAGAGCAAAGAGACGGTGGCTGAGAATGCCTTCATGTCTATGGTCTGTTGCCATGAATGGGAATTTCTCTGAACATGTTCAAACGTCTTGCTGTCCATTTGCACTTGAGTCTGGCCTTTCTAATCTTATGACTTAGTTTCTATGCAATCGATATGAGAAGCCTATGGGGCAAGAGGAACCCTTATTCACTGTAAGTGGGACTGTAAACTGGTGAGGCAATCATGGAAGTGTGGAATTCCTCAAAAGCTAAAATTAGAGCAGCCACGTGGCCCGGCTGTGCCACGTCTGGGCATGCTGTGCCCAGAGGACTCTGCCCTGGCAGAGATGCTGCTCGTCAATGTCAGTTGCTGTCTCCACAGTCCTGCACGCAGAGCCGCCGAGGTGAGAAGCAACCACATAGAACCTACGACTTCTCAAGATAACTGACAAGGTATGCATGACTTATAAGAGGGGCTTGAACCCCGATACTCTGTATGGGATGGTAACACTGCTCCCAGAAGTCATGGGTTTCTAAAGCAAGACCCCAGGGCAGATGTGACATGCCTCCCTACGCGTTCTGAGCCAAGGAGCCTCCAGAGGCTCCCAGAACAGGACCTGGAAATACTAATGCTCTTGGTTGCTCCTGGGATCTAGATAACAAGTCTCCACTTCCTTTGGATGCAGGATGTAGAGAAGTCGATGTGCCGTGGGGACACCTCTGGCCTGCTGCCTAGTATTCATGGCACCAGGAAGCCCCAGGTAGGCTGATAAGAGAGGAAAGCCTTCCAGAGTCTCACATAGCTATGAGCCCTGTGTATTCAACTCACTGCTGCCTGTGATCGGATCGTGCACTGGAAGTCAGCTGATCTACATCCCCAAGACAAATTCATCTCGACAGTGTGGGCAAAGTTCCCTGGGTAGAGTGTGGATACTTCTAGAATATTTGCTGCTAGGAATCTCCTCTCACCCTGACTGGAAGGTCTGCAGCCTTCTGTCCTTAAACCAAATGAAAAGGCCACGTATGAAGGTCTGCCACAAGACTAGGGTGTGGAGAAGGCAGCAGCACCGAGAGCTGACTGCGCACTGCAAGACTGGTCAAGCTTCTCAGCCCGGCGGGCGTTAGCGAGTCTCCATTTCCGAATGAAGACACTCGGGGAACGGGGCTCACTGGCTTGCTTGAGGACACACCGTAGTTGTTGACTTACGCAACGAGGTTCTACTGCATACCCCGAGCACGGGTGAGCTGCGGATGCCGAAGGGCCTGGGCTCTCAACAAAGTGCTGCCACGAAGCACGAATCCTGGAACGAGGGAGCTACGGCCATGGAGCTGGGGAAAGCCAGCAGGGGCGCCCACACAACTCCAGCTAAGCCTCAACCTCCCCCAAGCCTGGAATTCACCACACTGCAATGGCAATTCAATTCTGTGTCCAAGGATACTGTGAGGAATAAATAAGACACAGAGGGCTTAACCATACCTGGGAAAGGCACAGTAGGCTTTCAGTGATCACTAGGTATTATTCAGTGCTGACAAGGAGAGACAGTGGAGTGTTCAGCACTGAGACATCCCTGTCCTACCTCAAGTCTCAGGGGTCATTAGGGAAGAGGTGGCAGAAATAATGTAAGAGCCAAAGGAAGGGGAGGAATGTTGTGAAATACCGCTGTGCAGACACAAAGTGGCCATTACAGTCACGACCTCACAGTGGCTGTTGTTACGTACACAAGACCTCAATGAAGGCAAAAAGACACGGTTACATCAAACTAGAAGAGAAGTCAGTTGGAAAGGTCAGTGGACGGGGGAATAGGAGAGTAGAAGCAAAGTAGGGTGGTGGAAAGGGATTATGATAGGGGACATCATGTGTGTATGTGTGTGTGTGTGTGTGTGTGTGTGTGTGTGTGTATGCATTGGTTTTTGTTGCTGTTGTTTTCCATATTCAATGAGACTGTCTCCTACCTCACAGGCTTGGAAGTGTTGGGAGCCATAGAGCAAAAGCCTCTCCATTTTGCCTGGGCCTGCTCATAAGCTGACTCATTACTCAGAAAGCTGGTCCATCCAGCTTTCTGTTAGGTACTTCTGGAACAGATCAGCAGACTGCTTACAGAATCTTATCTTTTGCAAAAGGCCAGTTTATGGTCAGGATGTGAAACCTCGCACAGTCAAGATGAGTGAGGCAAGATTAGATGAACACCTCATTACATCCCCTCTAGGTTTCCTGACAACTCCTTGCCCTGGCCACGTCCCCTTCCCCCTACAACCCTATATAAACCTACATGTAAGAATAAACTCTCGAGGCCGTGACAAATGTCTAGCATGGTCTCCTTCTTGTGTCTGTTTGCCTACTTTCATTCAGGTTGATTTTCACCTCGCTTCTTTGTTCGACTCCCCGCTTTCTGGGGCATGGAAGAATCCAAATGAAATTAGCATTGCAGATCAATTTCTTAGTATTTAAAATAAAAGTTCAGTTTTCCCCACTTTCTTTAATGTGGACCCATCAATACAGCAGTCCAGAAATCTGGAGACAGATGCCTGAACGCAGTTTGTGTTCACCAAACTGCCAAGTAAGGTGGCGATGGGCCTTTAATGTCAGCACTTGGAAGCAGAGGCAAGAAGTCTACCATGATCCGAGGCTCTCTTAGTCTACGGAGTTCCCAGCCACCAGGGATATTAGCAAGACCCTGCCTCAAAACAGAAACACCTCTAAGGTAGAGACTTGGGATCGCAAGATGGTAGTGTTGGGATGCAGGTCCTCGTGGGAGGAGCTCATGTCATGGAGGCACAGCCCTGTGGGATGGATTAGAGCCTTTCTCCTGAGTGAATTCGCATGCTCACGTGACTGGATGGTTACTGAGAACAGTGGTTAAAAGGAAAGTCCAGGAGCTCGTTCAGTTGGTAAATCGCTTGTGACGCAAACATGTGGACCTGAGGTAGATTCCCAGGACCCGGTAAAAGCGAGGTGTGGGGGTGTGTGCTTGTCGTCCCTGCACTGGGGAGTCAGAGCGGGGTATCCCTGGGACTTCTGGGTAGCCAAGATAGCCTGCCAGGTGACTTTCAGGTCAATAAGACCCTGTATTAAAGAAGATGGAAAAGATGCTGGAGAGATGGCTCAGTTGTTAAAGCGCTTGCTTGCCAAACTTGGCGGCCCAGGTTTGAATCCACATAAAGCCAGAAGCAGAGTGGCTCAAGCATCTGGATCCATTTGCAGCAGCTGGAGGGCCTGGTGTGCTCATTCACTCCCTCCCTCTCTCTCGCTGCAAATAAATAAATATAGGGGTTTTTTTTGTGTGTTTTTTTTTTTTTTTTTTTTTTTTTTTTGGTTTTTCGAGGTAGAGACTCTCTCTAGTCCAGGTTGGCCTGGAATTCACTATGTGGTCTCAGGGTGGCCTTGAACTCACAGCGATCTTCCTACATTGCCATCTGAGTGCTGGGTTGAAAGGTGTGCGCCACTATCACCAGCAATAAATGTCGTTTTTAAAAAAACGTGAACAAAGCCTATGGCCCCTATATGCACACACGTGCACGTGCACACACATGTGCACACGCAGGCACACACACAGAGGCAAGCGGCCCTTCCTACTCTCTTCCACACCCCTTGCCTGCCCTTCTGCTTTCTGCCTTAAGTTGTTGACTAGTTAGCCAGACAAACTAAAATTTAATTTTTCATAGTTGAGACAGCAGAACGATGTCAATAACTGAAAGTCAAATAGCACAGCAGGCCATTCTAAGCTATATTCCTAAGCTATAAATTCCTACAAAACACAAACCGCTTCAAATGAAAATCATTGGCATTAGGAGACAAGAGTAAGTTCAGACAGGATGGATTGAAATTCCTGCTGCGCTCTTTAAAGTGCAGTATAAAACTAGACCGACTGAACCACTGCAAGCAGGTAATCAAACAGAAAGATGAATCTGAAAATATTCTGAATTTTCTTGACTTTCCAAAGACACTTTTGTGGAAAATACACACACATGGAAATATTTTTTTTTCATCTTTTATGCCTGCTTTGTTGCAAGCTTTTTATTTGGAAAACCACAATTTTTGTACATTCGTTTGATGATACATTTAACCAAAGGTTATTCACTCAATTCCAGTCACACCTTCAGACCTTCCGGTCACACGTTCAGACCTCAATGACTGTGTTCTACAGTAAAAAGAAGTTCCTCCCACCCCTGCCCATGCAGAAGTGAGGAAAGGGGTCTGAACCACAAATTGCTCCAGCTCCCCAGTTCCAGGTTCATTTGTCCTAATGCCTGATGTTCACAGCACTGGAATACACTACACTTCAGAGCTCTTACAATACCAGACGGGAGGGAAGGAGGACAGCAGAGAGGACTCTGTTTTGAGATTTCCCATCCCTCCATCCACCCAATACCCTTGCAATTATGACCCAACTAAATAAGAGACACACTTCAGAACCAGATAAGAATAATGAAAGAGTCCAGTGTGTGGCGCATGCCTTTAGTCCCAGCCCTCGGGAGGCAGACGGAGGAGGGTCACTGTGAGCTCGAGGCCACCATGATACTACATAAAGAATTCCAGGTCAGCCTGGGCTACAGTGAGACCCTACCTCGAGAAACCAGTAATAGTAATAATACTAACACTACTAATAATAACAAAAGAAGAATGAAAAAAGGACACACACACACACACACACACACGGATATTTGGATATGTGGGCTCTGGGCCATTAAGGGGTAAAAAACAATTCACAGGTTGAAAGAGAAAAATCTTAAGTATGGATCTATAATTAAGATTTTTTTTGTTTTTGTTTTTTGTATTTGGTTTTTCAAGGTAGGGTCTCACTCTAGCCCAGGCTGACCTGGAATTCACTATGGAGGCTCAGGGCAGCCTTGAACTCACAATGATCCTCCTACCTCTGCCTCCCAAGTGCTGGGATTAATGGCGTGTGCCCCCACACCCGGCTTTATAATTAAGATTTTTGATTCTTAGCCTGGTGTGGTGGCGCATGCCTTCAATCCCAGCTGAGGTGGCAGGGTCACTGTGAGTTGAAAGTCAACCTGGTGATACACAGTGAGTTCTGGGTCATCCAGGACTAGACTGATACAACATAAAAGACTTTTGATTCTCCAGCCAGCACTGTGTATTCACACTGGTGAGAACAGCGACAGAGTGTACACTAGAAGTCAAGTGGCTTTCTAACTTCTCTGCTCATCATCGGGGGGTGTGCACACAGTTCGCCCTCAAGTCCCTCAGGTTTTTTCTTTTGAGATGGAGTCCGAGCTGGCTTTGAGCTGGTCACACAACTAAAGCAGACGTTGAATTTCTGATCCTCCTGCATCAACTTCGAGTGCAAGGATTACAGGTGAGCATCACCAAGCCCAGCTCTCAAATCATGGTTTTTTTTTTTTTCCTTTCCCATTTTATTATTTTGAGGGGGAATTTTTAAAACATGTTTTATTTATTTACTTATTTGAGAGAGACAAGCAGGTAGAGAGAACCAGTGCACCTGGGCCTTTATCCAATGCAAACAAACTCCGGATGCATGTAGCACCTTGTGCACTTGGCTTTACATGGGTACTGGGGAATTGAACCTGGGTCCTTTTGCTTTTCTGGCAAGCACCTTAACCACTAAGACATCTCTCCAGTCCACAGGGGGTGATTTTATTCTTGTTCACTATTCATTAATGCTTAAAACCTAATCCTTAGAGGAATCACAGGACCAGTGGTTGGATTTACAGCACAACCCATGCTCACGATCTAATATATTTGAAGTCATCTAGTAATGGGCTATTTAAAATCATTTCAGCTCTCATTTTTTATTTATTTTAAAACTGTCCCATTGGGCTGGATAGATGGCTTAGTGGTTAAGGCATTTACTTGTGAAGCCTAAGAACCCATGTTCAACTCACCAGGTCCCACGTAAGCCAGACATACAAGGTAACACAAACACAAGGTCACACATGCAAAAGGTGGCGCATGGATCTGGAGTTTGATTACAGTGGCTGGAGGCCATGGCACACCAATTCTGTCTCTCTTACACACACACACACACACACACACACACACACACACACACACACACACAGTTGCATTAAAAACAAAACAAAAAAAGGCCAGTCTGTTGGGCTTGCCTCAAAAAAAAAAAAAAAACAAGAAAAACAATGCCCCATAATATAATATATATATTATATTATGCGGCCTAGTACTGATGAAACACTTGCCCACAGGCTTACATGTAAGAAGCAGAGGTACCGAACCAGGCAGTCAGAAAAGAAGAACTGTCCATGAACAAAAGAGAACGGGCAGCCTGGCAGACCACAACAACTTCACGCCCGCTCCTGCGGCGCTGTAGATGTCCCACGGCGAAGCAGGGTTACGAGGCTGAAGCCTTTATGACAGTCTAAAGGCAGTCATGTATCCAATAAACACACACATCTGTGTGTTCAATTCACAGCTCTAGGGTGTATGTACAGATGCCCTGAAAGGTTTCCGTAGCAACAAAAATGAATGGCGTCCAGCGTGGACTGAGTAACAAATATCCTGAAGGCAGGGGGGACAGACAAAAGACTCAGCACCCACGAAGGATGCACTCAGGATGGGGGAGACGCTGGGCGCTGGGTCTCCTGGCGGGGACAGGAGGGCTGGGGTGCAGGATGAAAGCCCTCGGTAAACAGAAACAGTGATTATCACTGCACTGTGAGGGACGGTTTTGTAAGAGGAGATAAAGGAAAACACACGCCTGCTGTCCTGAGTACAGGGGGAAGAAGCCTCATTTCACATTAAAACAGCACTACATGCAATGCTTTTCTAGTGAGCATTGTCAAGCAGCTGAAAGAAAGCAAACAGCTAGTTCAAACAATGTAAGAAAACCACACACAAATATACAAGAATTAGTCACACTAATGGCCTAGTGTCCAGTGTGAAAAAACTCGAGCGGATGAGCTCAGAGCACAGTGGATGGCGGCCTGAGGGAAGCTGGAGAACGGGGCACCGTTAACATGCCAGAGATTTTGTCAACGGGAGCCTCAGAAAAGGTACTGTGGGGAACACCCGGTCTCAAGGGGCATCTGTCCCTCTCCGTCTCGCTGTGACACTGAGCAACAGAGCCATGGCATGCTTTGTCCTGTGCACCCGCCAAGACATGCGGCAGCAGAATTCTTATTTTCACGCAGGAAACCTGGCAGTGACGAGCGCTGTGACAACGGAGGGTGACCACCTGACTTTCCATAGCAGAACCGAGGAGCGGCCATGCGTTTCCGCGGCACAAACCAGCACCCCGGAGCCGAGCTGACCACAGCCACGTGGTGACCTCAATGGAGTCGGGTGGTAACACAACAGAAACTGCTCTACTGAGGCCAGCTAAGTGAAAAACAAAAACAAACAAAAAAGGTGGCTTCTCACAGATGTATAACCGTCTAGGTTAGCTTGTGCTCACTTTACAACTCAAGTTTTGTATTTGAAAGTTTTCAGAAAATGCAAAGGAAAACACCCCTGCCCCACCCCCAAAAAAAAGAAAGGAAAAGGAAAAGAAATAGCAATATTCATTCACTTACAGTAGAAACAAACAATCAGTAGGGACACATGACCTGTGGCCACTCCATGTGAATGCACCTTTCCATTGTGGCCAGAGCTTGTTGGGCAGTGGCCTTGCACCCGGCTGTTGAGGAACATGGACACCCTTCAGCTTGTCTCCAGGAAGGTGGCACTGACTGGCCCTGCAATGAGTGAATCACAGCATCCAGGACCCAGGGCGGGGTGAGAGAGAGAGAGAGAGAGAGAGAGAGAGAGAGAGAGAGGGAGGGAGGGAGAGAGAGGAGCACCATGACCCCAGGTCTGTCCCAAACAGAAGTAATGCAAGATGAACTCTGCCAGAAAGGGGCTTGAGGGAACTGGGAAGCGGGCAGGAAACCTGTTTCCCTCAGGAGTTACGTGGACTCTATAGGCCACTAAGACAAATTTCACACATGCACGCAGTAAGGGCATAAGCAGAGCCTAACTCAGGGTGCCAACTATGTATATGCTGACATCAGTGGTATTTAGGTATAAATTACCTCTGAGAGGCTTGTGATGAATACAAAAGGCCTAGAACCTTCGATAAGCAGCACAAAATTCTACCCTATCAGACGGGACATGTAAGAGGGGAGATGCATGGCTGCCTTCATTGGGTGGCAATCTGGCTATGTAGTTACACCTTTAAGAACTTCTGCTACAGCTATGGAAAGTCTTTAAGGTGAGTCAGAGATATGGTCTCAAGAAATAAACACCATCCTATATCCATGCTTTAATAGGTTTATTGGAGTAAAAGTTCAACAAAAGGTAGCTTTTATTTACAGAATTCAATGTACATGGCGGCAGTCTACCCACTTGGACCCATTATCCCTGTTTACTTATTTTTATATAAAAAAGTTTCACATTCATAAAAATCACAAAATCCTAAATGACAACAACTTTCCTTACTAATCCCCTCATTAAATGTATAGGGATTTTCCAAAGCATACGTTTTAAATTGGTTTAATCTTGAAGTGTACTCCAATAAGACTGAAAACTAAACATTTCAAGTCCTGTACCAAATAATAAAATATTCGGAGTCCTTCAGGATCCCTAAGAATTAAAAGGTAAAAGTTACTTTTTGTTTCCTAATGAAATGTAATTTGTAAGTTTCTAAGACATGACAAATTTTAAAATCCTGTTACAGAATTTAGGAATAGGGGATAATTCTGTTGTCATTTAAAATGAATATGGGCTAGAGAGATGGCTTAGCAGTTAAGGCATTTGCCTGCAAACCCAATGGACCCAGGTTTAATTCCCCAGTACCCACATAAAGTCAGATGCACAAGGTGGCACATGTGTCTGGAGTTCATCTACAGTGGCTAGAGGCCCTGGCGTGCCCATTCTTTCTCTCTCCTCCTCTCTCTCACTCACTTTCTCTCAAATAAATTTCAAAAAACATTTATGAAATGAATAAAGTAAATGGCTAACACTTGTATTTTTCTGTTAGGAAAGACATCCTTTCTTCATAAAAGTGTTTATTTTCTCATGTACAGTGATAGTTAATGCATCACAAAATGTCTAGTGTGGAAAGAACCTCAATATCCTAACACTCCCTCACACAGTGACAACAGTTTCGGAGCTTCTACTTTCTCCCACAGCTATAATTATTGTATGTGTACTTTTTTTTTTTTTTTTTTTTTTTTAAATTTGAGAGCGACAGACACAGATAGAAAGACAGAGAGAGGGAGAGAGAGAGAATGGGCGCGCCAGGGCTTCCAGCCTCTGCAAACGAACTCCAGACGCGTGCGCCCCCTTGTGCATCTGGCTAACGTGGGACCTGGGGAACCGAGCCTCGAACCGGGGTCCTTAGGCTTCACAGGCAAGCGCTTAACCGCTACGCCATCTCTCCAGCCCTGTATGTGTACTTTTTATATTGCCTTTTCCCAGAATTCAAATAGACACTTAAGTAATACATTTTGTTAAATAAGTCACTGCTAGACATTTGTATTATACACAGTTATAAGTAGTCTTTATACATAATAAGCTCTCAATATTTGACATTTCTCTAAAACAGATGCTTAGAAATGAAATTTCTATGGCAAAGATTCATGTTAAATGCTATCATTTTCTGATGCATATTATCAAATTGCTCCCTAAATAACAACGTGAGCAATATACCAATTTAGAAACACGATATGGTGTGAAAGCCATACTTTCACCGACTGCAGGAAAATTAATACTTTAAAGGTACCTGGATGAGCAATATTGTGTCCAATAATTATTATGCACTGCTTCTTATCTTATACCCCTAGTGAATATTTACATAAGCCGGCCATAATGTGTTAAGATGCTGTGCTAACTCATGACAGAGTGAGGCTTTCCTGGAGCTCACACTCCGAGGCTCTCTTGAAGCTTATACTGAAACCAATAAAGCAGACAAGTCAGAACTGAGGACCACAGAACAAATTAAGAGCTGTGGAGGAGGGCCACGAAGAAATGACTTGGGTCAGCCAAAGACAACGGTATGTCTACAGAAGCCCAGGGGAGACTCAGAACTTGAGAACAAATGGTAGCTAGTATCATACTTTTGGCTGTCTTTTGCAAGTAATAAGCCCAAGGAAAGGAGTGATATAATGTGGAGCAAATGAGAATGATATAAGCCAACTCCTTTTCTTTAAATTTTATGATACTATATTTTTATATAAAACAGCAAGTAAAATTTTGGCATTATTGTGCATAATACTAAATTAAGAGTTTGATTTTGACAGTTAGGGAAATGTCATGGTAGTGTCTTTGATGGCCTAGATAACAAGTCTTTAATGACTTAAATATCAGAATGACATCTGAATAATAACTGACAGGATGCGCTAAAAGCATTTAGACTATCAAGATGACTAAAGCTTGGTTCTCCTTCTTGTGTGTGTGTGTGTGTGTGTGTGCACGCGCGCACACGCACGTGCACGCTCCAATGTGTGCAGTCACGTGTGCGTGAATGCTGTGATGTGTGTGGTCACATGGACGTGTAGGCCAGAGGCAGACATTGGATATGTTCCTCAAGTGCTCTCAATTTTTTAAGATGAGGTCTCTCTCTGAACCTCGACGCGCAATGCAGCTAGACTGGTTAAGCCCAAGGGATTCTGTATACCCACCTTCCCAGAGCTGGCATTAGAGGTGTGTGCCACCACACCTGACGTGTCACGTGGGTTCTGGGGATCCAAATTCAGGTTCTCGTGCTTGTGCCAAAAGCACTTCACCCTCTGATCCGTCTCATTTACTCTAGCTGCCATCCCCAAATAAGCCTTTGTCAGAAGTCATGTCAACTTAGCTAAAACGCGTTACTCACCTCGACTGGTACACATCAAGAAGAGAGCCTATTTTTGACACAGTAAAAGAAATGTGCTCATCTCCAAGTACAATTTCAAGTCCCTAAAAGAAAAGAGAGAAACACTCTCAATAAGAGAACAAACAGATACTTGAATTCATGTTGCAAAGAAGTTCCAATTTACCTTAAATTTTTCTAATATTTAATAGAAACTGAATCTCTTAGACAGAAAGCACTTCCTCAGTAAAAAAGATCTCACTGATGGATCACAGAAGTATTTTCAGGTTCAGGATCGACCAAGTGCTACTTGCCAGAGCCGTCATTAAAAAGATGGTATAGGATGAAACGACATGAAATGCTTCTGATGGTATCAGTCAACACTAGCTATCACTCTATAGTTCATGCTACAAAAATGACCTTATATGTAAAGTTCACAGAATGCATACTGTCAATCTGTGTATAATAATACTAACCGTCACCACCCTGTACTTCCTGTGTCAAGCCTGCTGCTGGGACTTCAGTTCTCTGTAATCCTTAAGCAACCTACAAGGTTATGGGACAGCCTTCTGTACAAGTGTGTGATCCCAAGCTCACAGCCTCAAGAAAGCATACAATGGTATTTTTAACTACTAGCAAAGATTACTACTTATATTTCACTCCAAGGCTGTAAGACTTAAACACTAATACTCAGGCTGGGGAGATGGCTCAGTGGTTAAAGGCGCTTACTTGCAAAGCCTGACAGCTCAGGTTCCACTCCCCAGTATCCATGTAAATAAAATCCAATGCACAAAGCGGTACATGTGTCTGGAGGTTGTTTGCAGCGGTAGGAGGCCCTGGAGCACCTATTCTCATTCTCCCTCTTTCTCTCTTTCCTTGTGAATATAAACATAGTTCACAAACTTATAAAAAGGACTAATATTCTTCCCACCAATTAAAATTGTAAAACAAACAATCATACAATTTAGTTTTTCCTAGTGCCATATAATCATATAAATTTTCCTCTGATTTACAAATCTAAAGTTAACAATTAAAGCCTGTGTCTTCTTTTTTGGGTACTTTTTTTTTTTTAGTTAGGGTCTACTCTTAATCCAGGCTGACCTAGAACTCACTCTGTAGCCTCAAACTGGCCTCAAACTCCTGGTGATCTTCCTTCCTCAACTTTCCAAGAGCTGGGATTAAAGGTGTGTTTTGAATGGATTTTTAAGTTAAATTAACAAACAGTTGTCACTAAAGAGTCCTACCAATAAACTGAATCCAAAGACCTAATTATGCAGCTCATGATATACAGCAAAGGGAGAATTACATGAGATTCTCTGAGAATCTCAACAGTTTTGGCTTAATGATCCAACAGCAGCTTCTGGATCCCTCCTGATCCTCCTATTGCCATAACCCAGGGACACATCATCAGGAGCACAGAGAACACTCTCCCCAGTCTACGGGTAGAAAGCGTCAGCTGCTGCTTCTGTCTTTCGTTACACTGCAGGTACTGTTCACGAGTGATGCCACGCAGAAGAGAAACACTGTGCACTAGCTTTCCTAAACCGTGTCTCTCTACAGAGAAGAGTTAAGTTGCTGAGACGTAGTGTCAACATCTGTCAGAGTTCTCCACACTTTCTTCAGGTCAAAGGAAATGATACGAGGTATTATCCTTGGGAACATATAAATGGGGAGTTGTTTCTTCATTCCAGGGGCTGTATCTCTGAAACCAAACTGTCTTTCTAGAGAATGAAAGTAGGCCTCCAGAGTTCCGAAGGTCTTTGAGAAACCACCTGTTATCCTGAAGGGGCTACAAGGGGCAAACACAATGCTCAGTCTGAACAAGGAAATTACCCAGATCTCTTTCTGCGGCATAAAAAACACCAATAAGAATCTTGAAAGTTACCAATTTGGAGACATCAACTGCATACGTGAATTTTCAAATTTGACCAACATAGGTAACAGAGGATAAAGGTAATTTGTAACAGTATCAAAATGTCCGAGCTTTGGCTGGGGTGGCTAGGGAAAAGAGTGTCTAGAGAGAGAAGTGTCTAAATTTAGAGTTATGCAGTAACTCCTCTGCCAGCTGAGGGTGGCACAGCAACTTAAAGTGAGGGCTGGCGGTCCACAGGGAGACAACTTGCCTGCCTAACATTATGAGCCATGAGTCCCATTTCCAGCACCCACTAAAAAAGAGGGAGAGAGAACAAAAAAGAAAACAGGGAGTGACATTAAGTGATCCAGGCATCAGCAAGGAAGCATCCTAAAGACTCTTTTCAATAATCACACATTTAAAGACTGTAAGTCCACACATGCCGGCCCAGCCTGTCAGGGGCGGCCACAAAGCATCGTCTTCTTTGGTGACTTCACTGTCATCGATAATTCTCTTCAGTTCTTCCATTACACTCTTGTGGACATATGCCTGAAAATCAATTACAGGAACGTTTTAGACTGCCCGTCTATGCCTGCACAGCTCAGCAAGCAATGATAAACACAAGTCCTGAGCATTTGCATAGACTATCACAGAACATTCCAATTCCAATTCTGATTCTAAAAGTTCAGAATGAGAATATTCCCCCTTCTTACAAATGCTTCCCCCCGCCCCCCGAGGTAGGGTCTCACTCTGGCTCAGGCTGACCTGGAATTCAGTATGTAGTCTCAGGGTGGCCTCGAACTCATGGTGATCCTCCTACCTCTGCCTCCCGAGTGCTGAGATTAAAGGTGTGCGCCACCACGCCCGGTGCTATTTTTCTTTCCTTTCTTGCCTTTTAACATATTTTCCCCTCCTCCTGTTACTGACCCTGTTAAACCATGTACTCCACTTCTAAGATGTGGGGGCTCAAGACCCTACACAGTTAGTGGAAATACACCAGACGCAGAAGGTGAACTGAGACAGATGAGTTCACGTCAGTGAGGATTCTCAGCTCTTCCTCACCCTTAACCCTTGAGCCTTTCATTTTAACACCAGACTATGACTGTTATAGTTTTTATCAATTAGTCTTACAGGAACAGATTAAAAAGACAAAATTAACTATACAATGAATTAAATGATACATGCAAATACGGATTGTAATCATTCAGATTACATCTTTTAATATTTCTATTTATTTGCAAGGAGAGAGAGAGAAAGCGAGGGAAGGAAGGAGGGAAAATAGGCATGCCAGGGCCTCTTACTGCTGTATGCAAATTCCAGAAGCATGTGTCACTTTGTGCATCTGGCTTTGCAAGCAAGCACTTTAAGCACTAAAGCCATCTCTCCAGCCCCCAGACTGCTTCTCTTAATGATGCTACAATCATATCTACCTGAAATAGAAGCTTTGCCATCTACAAACAGGTTTCTTCCTTAAACAGGCTCAGATGAATTTCAGTAAGTTCAATACAGACTTGACGATAATGAACAAACTCTGAAGACTCAGAGGTCTAAGAACTCACCTCTTTTCTGATCATGACGTTATTAAATTTTTTTTTGTTTATTTTTATTTATTTATTTGAGAGTGACAGAGAGAGAAAGAGGCAGGTAGAGAGAGACAGAGAATGGGCGCGCCAGGGCTTCCAGCCACTGCAAACAAACTCCAGATGCGTGCACCCCCTTGTGCATCTGGCTAACGTGGGTCCTGGGGAATCGAGCCTTGAACCGGGGTCCTTAGGCTTCACAGGCAAGCGCTTAACCACTAAGTCATCTCTCCAGCCCATGACGTCATTTTTATAATTGCTTTTGTTGGCATACCTAAGCTTTCCTATGGGGAAGAGAAAAACAAATACAATCTATAACCAAACAACCTGTCTTTAGAAAACAAAAACAACAAAAAAATGCAGTGAGCAATTTTTTAAAATTTTTTTTGTTCATTTTTTATTTATTTATTTGAGAGTGACAGACATAGAGAGAAAGACAGATGGAGGGAGAGAGAGAGAATGGGCGCGCCAGGGCTTCCAACCACTGCAAACGAATTCCAGACGCATGCGCCCCCTTGTGCATCTGGCTAACGTGGGACCTGGGGAACCGAGCCTCGAACCGGGGTCCTTAGGCTTCACAGGCAAGCGCTTAACCGCTAAGCCATCTCTCCAGCCCTGCAGTGAGCAATTTTGAAGGTAATGAGGTAACGACCATTTCATACAACACTTCTAAAACATTTCCTTTTCCTTGTGTAAGAGCAATGCTACCCACTCAGATAATATTTGCTAATATGTTGGCTGAAGCTGAGCCAGAAGTTTGAAATATCACCATATAAGAGGTGGGCTTGAAGGCTATTAAGCTGCGCCATGAACTAAAAGGGATTCTGAAAAAGAAACTCATATTTCTCTTCAAGCCTGAATATACGTGTTGGTGTCAAACGCTGTATTCAGAACGTCTCATCAAATCTCTAAGATAATTTTAAAAAACAGTTTTTACTTTCTCAACTTTGCCAAAGGTCAGAAAACAGAGAAAGTAACTTGCCCTGGGTCATACAAGATTCAGGTCTAGACTTACTCCAATACTCCTGTGTCTCCACCACTACACCAAAATGATTTTTTCTTTCTTTCCTTCACATGAAGATGTGTATTATGACGATGGTATTCTTTCAGAATTATTACTAGGCAGTATACACACCAGTCTAGTTGAATGACATCAATCTATCATGACTTATGAACTCCGTGGAGCGCACTTTCCCTCAGGGCTATGTAGTCAGGGGTCCACATACAGCTGTCACATACTTCTCATCCTCTAAAATGACGTGGCCCTGGTGAGGTGTGCCCTTTGCAAACTATAGGCTTTGTGATTATTTCCCATGTAAGTGGAATGATGGGGTGTCAGGTGTGTGTATGAGAGTGGCTTTGCATGGAATATGCATGAGAGAATTGGGAGTCTTAATTTGTGTGACTAAGATAGGGCAAGTTGAATGGTATTTGCAGGCAAGGGGACTGAAAATGGAACTGTAAAAGAAAAAAGCAACTTCAGTAAGTTGGGCCCATGAACAGAGTTTAGAGGAGACCCAGAGAGAACGAGAGTGAGGGTTTAGTTAGGGTTTCTAAATGTTTGTGGGACTAGTCACCTGACTTCTTCCTAAAATGCTTGATACATTTTCAACACGCGATTCTCTGCCACTTTTCACTCTCTCAGAGACCCTTGTCCAAACCATGAATACAGCACTTAACCACCACACTGCTTGACAGTTAGTGGTACATGTCTATGTCTCCCATCAAGACTAACTGCTTGCAGGAGGTTAAATCTCATTCATTACTGTACTTCCTTCAACTGCGGTTCTTAAATAGCGTCCAGCAGCTGAACTGCCCTTGTTGCAGGCAGGAGACTCTCAGATATCCAGTAACGTGCTCTAGAGGATCGGGGCTGTCGGAAGACAGCGTCCTGGCACACTACATAGAGGGTGGCTTCACACGGTCCTCTGGTCATGGCTCTCATCTGCTGTTTCTTTGCCCCAGTGTTTGAGGGGGGGGGGGGGAAAAAAGTTCTTTTTCCAGGCTTCTGTCAAGTATCTCAAGTTTCGCTGCCTCCCTCCGGGAGGGGAAACTTCCCATCAGCATTTTTTTGTGTTTGCTTATGATGCATCCTATGTTGGGGACTGTGTTACAGCATCCAGACACATGAGAGTCATGTCAGATATGGGGCCCTGTGCTACAAAACAGCCTTTAACACACACACACACACACACACACACACACACAC
The DNA here is from genome assembly GCF_020740685.1 of Jaculus jaculus. Classification (NCBI taxonomy): domain Eukaryota; kingdom Metazoa; phylum Chordata; class Mammalia; order Rodentia; family Dipodidae; genus Jaculus; species Jaculus jaculus. Next base: position 4,630,311 of record NC_059124.1, on the reverse strand, counting down.
ACACACACACACACACACAGAGAGAGAGAGGGGGGGGAGGAAGGGAGAGAGGGAGGGAGAGAAGAGAAAGAGAGGGGGGGACAGAGGAAGAGAGGAGAGGGACGGAGGGGCAACTTCCCATCAACATCTTTTTAATTTTATTTGAGTGAGAGAGAGAGAGAAAGAAAGAGGCAGATACAGAGAATGAGAAAGAAAACGGGCGCGCCAGGGCCTCCAGCCACTGCCAACCAACTCCAGATGCGTGCGCCCCCTTGTGCATCTGGCTAACGTGGGACCTGGGGAACCGAGCCTCGAACCGGGGTCCTTAGGCTTCACAGGCAAGCGCTTAACCGCTAAGCCATCTCTCCAGCCCCCATCAGCATTTTTTTTTGTTTGTTTACGACGCATCCTATGTTGGGGGACTGTGTTACAGCATCCAGGCACATGAGAGTCATGTCAGATATGGGGGCCCTGTGCTACAAAACAGCCTTTACCGGGGGTGGGGGGGGGGAAGAGAGAGGGAGGGAGAGAGGGAGAGAGAGAGAGGGAGGGACAGAAGGAGGGAGGAAGGGAGGGGGAGCCAGAAGACCACACAGACTCCGAGCACGCCCTGGGGCCAGCGGGCGCAGAGGGAGGAGGGTCCTGGAGGTGCTGCAGCGTCGGGTGACCACCGACGCGGCTTTTGACGTCTCTGCCGGAAAGCTGGTCTGCGGGTGGCGGGGGGTGGGAGGAGGAGGCAGCATCTGCTTTTCCGATTTACTTCACAGCACCGACTCTTTCACAGCGGGCCTCCCTCAGGCCAGACCCGGGCCCGGGCCGCGCGAGCGCCGGGCAGGGGGCGCGAGCTCGAGGCCCGCTCCCGCCCCGGCCCGCCCCGCGGGGCTCACCAGAAACTCGTGTCCGAACTTGCCCTTGTGCCCCACGTGGTAGCGCAGGTAGAAATCAGTGGCCAGAGACATTTTTGTTTTTATTTTTCGGCCAGCAGGAATCCCGCCCGGAGGTTGGGGGGGGCGCGCTCGCCGCGGCGCAGGGCAGTGACGTCACGGACACGACGCAGGCAGTGACGTCACGGCCACGGCGCAGCGGCGTGACGTCACGGCGCGGGGAAACGCGTCATCCCGGCGCGCCCGTCCCCTGGAGCCTCGGTGGGAGGAAGGGAGCCCGGGGCCCTTGGACGGGCTCCAGTGAGGCCTCAGCTTCAGTAAGCCCACTCTTTTATTTTTAGTGATTTCTTTTTTAATTTTTAAAAATGTTCACACAAAGTAACAGGTTCCACGATGGCACTGTCATACGTACTTTTAGATCTTCTTCCCACCCGTGCACCCTTCTGTTCCCCCAAAGCCCTCGCGTCACGTGATTGCCCTCCGCATACACCGCTTTTTAAAAACTTTATTTTCATTTGAGAGCGAATGAACACGCCAGGGCCTTCAGTCACTGCAAATGGACTCCAGATGCATGATCTAGCTTGCGTGGGTCCTGGGGAATCGAACCTGGGTCCTTTGGCTTTGTAGGCAAACAACCAAACCATCTCTCCAGCCCTCTCCTCATCCCCTTTCTTTATAGGTTCTATCACTGACCCTCTTGTAGGGTCTTCCTCGCTCCTACACTAAGAAAAAGTAAATGGAAATTAGAAGCTAGGAGCCGAATGTGAAAGGGAATATGCGGTATCAGAGAGTCTGGTTGTCTCACTTCATTTTCAGAGTCATCAGTTTTCCTACAAATTTTGCCTTAGTAGTTTCAAAGTATAAATAGCATTCTTTTTTTTTTTAGTGGGCTTAAAATTCACTTTTACTTTCTGGTGGTATCTTGTGAGGTTGGTGTGACATGTCATGAATTTAGAATGAAGGTTTTCAAGGGCTGGAGAGATGGCTTAGCGGTTAAGCGCTTGCCTGTGAAGCCTAAGGACCCCGGTTCGAGGCTCGGTTCCCCAGGTCCCACGTTAGCCAGATGCACAAGGGGGCGCACGCGTCTGGAGTTCGTTTGCAGAGGCTGGAAGCCCTGGCGCGCCCATTCTCTCTCTCTCCCTCTGTCTTTCTGTGTCTGTCACTCTCAAATAAATAAATAAAATTTAGAATGAAGGTTTTCAAACAGTTTTGAGTCTCTGTATATCAGATTTTACTGTATATTGTAAGGTGGACATGGCCTTATTTTCCTGAAATTAGTGACGTAAAGGTATGGTCTAGTGGCACACACGGAATATATCCTGTTTGCCCCACTTGACTGACTCCACTGGAGGCTTTAGATGGTGGTAGGTAGGTGCCTACCAGCTAAAAGCCTTGACTAGTAAACACAGAAGAAATAGACCAGATTTGACATTTGAAAATCATGTGTGACTGAAAAGTCCTGATAGTTATGCTATAAAAATATTTTTAAATATTTATTTGCACACAGAAACAGAGAGAGAGAGAGGGAGAAACAGAGAGAGAGGGTGTGTCAGAGCCTCCAGCCACTGCAAGCAAACTCCAGATGCACATGCCACTTTGTGCATCTGCCTTTATGTGGGTACTGGGAAATCCAGGTCGTTAGGCTTTGGAGGAAAACGCCTTAACTGCTGAGCCATCTCTCCAGCCCTAAAGGCGCTTTTAATAATATTATTTTTTAGTAATTTTCAAGAGTTTTAAAGTTTTTGAGTCACTTCATTCAGTTAGTTGCTAATGGCCTGTGGAGTATGGGCCATTTGAGATTAAATAATGTTCAGGCCACATTTCTTGTCAGATAGTATTAAAATCAGGGAATGGGAGATCACCCCAGTGTGACATGATCTTGAAAAGCAGGAAACAGTGTGAACTTTTCCACAGCCTACTTTTGTCTCCATTCTGTTGCCAAAGTCCAGAATAATCTTGTCTGATGACTGGCAGCCTTTAGTAGTAATCATTAAACAAGGAATTCAGTACCCCCAGCATCATGACCTAACCTTAGATAAGTCATTATCTCTATGTCACTTTGATCATCAACTCAGTATACAGTAACAAGTTTGCCAAACACAGAACTGAAAAGATGAAATAAGATAATGTATATATGATAAGCTTTGAACTTTACATGAGTTTTAACAAACATTTTGTATGTGCTGGAAATACTTGATCTCTAGTAATAAAACAATAGACCCATTTGAACTTGTAGACTAGAAAAGAAAGCAAATATGTAAGACACACAACACAGGGGAGTGACTGGTATAGTAAAGAATATAGAGATAACTAAAGCACGCTATTGAAGTACAAAGAGGGAGGCAATCCCAGTAACTGCCGGCTCCATATTTGGGCCTAATTATTCATATCTCTCGTTATTGAAGATGGAATTTGGGATGTGTAAAAAGGAAAGCAATAAAGAAAACTTATGAAGGGAAGTGTTATTAGAGTAAGGCTTTAGTGGTAAGTTCTGTGAACAAACGCAGCAACATGGGAACGTACCCCAGTCAAAGGATGCCCTAAATTATGGCACAGTGGTGTTAAAGCATATATTTGAGGAGGGCCAAACATGTACCAGTTCTTCACCAGAAATGAATAACTAGCATGTAAAGTTCATGGAAGTGGAATAAACAAAAAGGCAGGTTGAGAAAGGTTATTGTAGGTTCATCTTAAGAGTTATGTGATATATATAATAAAATGCACTTGATCCCATGGTTAGGTATTGGGCTGCTAGTTTGGAAAATACCTCAGAAACAAAGTATCATGCCTCACCACACGGATGGCTTTCCATTCCACTTTGCTCATGATTGTGAAGTTTCCCGCAATGTGCTCTTTTTCCACTTTAAACCTAAAAAGCCTAAAGTGTCTCTGAAGATAGCAATCATCATCCATTTCACTGCAATCTACGGAAAACGTCACTCAGCATGTTTTCATCATCTAATGTATTCCCTCCATGGGCCTCTCTCTTCTTGCTTACCTAAATACACCTGGAGATATAAAAATTTAAGTGATGCAAACATATGTAGAATGCATCAAGTGCTAAGATCCTTGTAAGTAGTCTCAGTACTGTCTTGGTCTTCTAAAAATACGTACATGAGTTCAGGCTTATTATCTAGAACCTTACCTATTTTTTTTAAATTTTTTTTATTTATTTATTTGAGAGCGACAGACACAGAGAGAAAGACAGACAGAGAGAAGGACAGATAGAGGGAGAGAGAGAGAATGGGCGCGCCAGGGCTTCCAGCCTCTGCAAACGAACTCCAGACGTGTGCGCCCCCTTGTGCATCTGGCTAACATGGGACCTGGGGAACTGAGCCTTGAACCGGGGTCCTTAGGCTTCACAGGCAAGCGTTTAACCGCTAAGCCATCTCTCCAGCCCAAACCTTACCTCTTTTTAAGATGAAATGTGAAATAGTATTTACATAATTCTTCATAGCTTTAGCACTGTGACATAAGTATACAACAGTAAAAACATATCTGTATGTTTTTTCAGATGGTATGTGGCAGTGATGTAGGGAAATGTTATGTTTGGGTCACTGAGTCCTTAAATTGTGATTAGTGTGATTAAGGAACTGATTTGTAATTTCAACTATTTTACACTAACATGTCAATAGCCTCATGTGGCTAGTGGCTATCCTGGGTTGGTTAACTCAACTGTGTGAAATGTGCTATGAACGTTTTTCAATCCCAGTTACTGGCAGGCTCCACATTTGGGCATAGTTACTCATATCTGGACGGATTACTTAGGCAAAGCAAAGCTTGATGCATTTACATGAATCTGAAGTAGTGGTCCTGCTTTGTTGACACAGGGGTCAGCTTTAAAGCACCTTGTGAAACAGCTTTGAGGTAGTGAACAACATGAGGCTTGATGATGTATTCAAATGTACCGTGTGTGTTAATAAAACAATCAGTTTTTCGCAAAAGTGCTTTATTTCTTTCAAGTTCATGATGCTGAATCAAGTTAGGAAATTCTAGTCAGACATGATTCTTTTGTATAGTGTTTAATCTTTATATGATCTGCTGACGATTCTACAGCGAAAATTCCCTCCCCTTGAGCTCTTTTCTGTCTCTTCAGTGAACCTGCCTTTTTTTTAATTTATTTTTTTATTTTTTCACTTCTTGTTTCAAATGGTTGTCTCATTTCAACTTTGTTTTTAGGAACTCATTTAAGAGTACTATAATAAACATTAGAGACAGTCTTGTGATTTTATTTTTTATAAGCAATTTGGTTACTTTTAAAAATTTACTAAGCAAAAATGGTCAGAGCTATCTTATTCAGGAAAATGAATCTGAGTAGTAAGTCTAAATCAACATATGAAAGTGAGTAAATAAAAACAAAACCAGGAAATCTGAGAAAAAGTCTCATTGGAGTAGATGGTATCACAGAGCTGGGGAAGGAGCATGAGAGAGTCCAGAGGCGATCCAATGCTTAGACCATTCAGTTTTCCCATCCTGTCCACCTGGCTCACTCTCTCTCTCCGCCCCCCCCCATATTCTTTACCACTCAGAGTCACCTCAGTAGGCCAGCTCAGCCTCACTCTGCTCTTGCCCTTTAGAGCTCTCTTTTCTTTTCTTGTTCCTCTCCTTATACTTTTACTTTTGACCCTCTCCCAAAGAACGTAGTCTTGTTTGGTTTTCATGCTCTCTGTGCCTCAGCCACCTGAGAGGCAGGACCATTCTGTGGCATTAAATAGCACATATTTACTTTAAAAAATTCTTTCTTCAATCTACCTATAGCCAAAATTGTATCCCCCCATTTTTGCCTCTTCAGTTCACACTTCAATTTATATTTCCTTTCTCTACTGCTTCTGTATCTTCCAAATACTAATAACTTTTTTCATACTGAGTTTTGTTCTTTCTTTTTCTTTCCACTCACACTCATAACAACTAACATGCTAGTCCACACAGTACTATCAATGCTCCTTCACTCCATAAAATGTTTTCTGCTTAAGGGATGATTGTTTTACAGTTGACTAGTGCTCTATAGAAATAAATTTTAAACACCGAGCATATGCCCTGACAAGTAACCTCCCGCCCATGCTCATGCAAGCAACCCTGAATAAACTCAGTGGGTCTCACAAATACAAAACAAATAATAAAAAGGCAGCAGGGCTGGAGAGATTGCCTAGTGGTTAAGGTGCTTACCTACAAAGCCTAAGGACCCATGTTCAACTCTCCATCTCCCACATAAGCCAGACTCACAAAGTGACACAAGTGTGCAAGATCGCACGTGCACACAGGTGACATATGCATCTGGAGCTCAAATGCAGTGGCTGGAGGCCCTGGTGCACTGATTCTCTCCCCCTCCCCCCCCCCACCACTCTCTTTCTCTCACATAAAAAAAGGCCAGTCTGTTGAGCTTGCCTCAGAAAAAAAAAAAAAAAAAGGCATCAAAGTAGAAAAGGGATTGGTTGGGAGGAAGAAGGAGTTCAAAATGGAAGGGGAAAGAAAGGTAATGGGATATGATTATGATCAAACTAAATTATATATGTACATAAAAATTATCAGTAAATAAAATTTTAAGTCTAAAACAATTCGGATGTACAACTCAGCACAAAACTAAAAGTAACATGAAAAATGAAGACAACATGTTTCCTCCAATATCTACCAATCCCAGATTAATGGTCCTGAATGAGAAAATTAGATGAAATCCTAGAAAAAGAATTGGAACAAATGACAATCATATTCAAAGAAAAAAAAGAGGATGTGAATTAATTCTAAAAGAACACAAACATCTAAATGAAATGAGGAATTAAAGTCAGGATATGAAATTTTTTTCTATAAAGTAATTGCAAACCAAAATTAAGAACACATTAAAAAGATCATTCAGGCAGGGGAGATGGCTCAGGGGATAAAGGCACTGGCTTATGAAGCCTGGCAGCCCATGTTCAATTCTCTAGTACCCATGTAAAGCCAGATGCACAAAGTGGCACATACATCTGAAGATCCTTTGCTTTATCAAGAGGCCCTGCTGTGTAGATCCTCTCCTCTCCTCTCCTCTCCTCTCCTCTCCTCTCCTCTCCTCTCCTCTCCTCTCCTCTCCTCTCCTCTCCTCTCCTCTCCTCTCCTCTCCTCTCCTCTCCTCTCCTCTCCTCTCCTCTCCTCTCCTCTCCTCTCCTCTCCTCTCCTCTCCTCTCCTCTCCTCTCCTCTCCTCTCCTCTCCTCTCCTCTCCTCTCCTCTCCTCTCCTCTCCTCTCCTCTCCTCTCCTCTCCTCTCCTCTCCTCTCCTCTCCCTCCCTTTCCCTCTTCCTACAAATAAACATAAATTTTTTGGTTTTTTGGGTTTTCGAGGTAGAGTCTTACTCTAACCCAGGCTGACCTGGAATTCACTACGGAGTCTCAGGGTGGCCTTGAACTCACAGCAATCCTCCTACCTCTGCCTCCCGAGTGCTAGGATTAAAGGTGTGCACCACCATGCCTGGCTAAAGTGTTTTTCTTAAAAGAATCATTTAACCTGATCAAGTGAACTTCATTCCAGAGATTCATGGATGGTTCAACAAACTTAAGGCAATAAATGTAAGTGGTCAAAGTGCTAAAATGCTGAGCGCTCAGCTAAATTGAACATCTATAGTATTCTTTTCAATGCTCAAAGAAGATTGCAGAAGAGGATTGGAAGGATAGTAAGATCCAAAAGATGGGGAGGAATGCTGTAAAATGTCATCTTCTGGGCGTGACATGGTCTTTGCACTCATGAACGTACAGTGGCCGTGATGACATTGACAAGACCTGCCCACATTCCATCATACGCACTGGGGGTGGAGTTGAGGCCCACTCCTCTGAGGAATTATTGGCAGTTAATGGCAGTTGAATGAGGAGATTTTTTCCCCCAGTGGTATTACTACTATTGGCAAGCTGCTTACGCTCCTGTAAATCCCCAGCCATGCTGGCACAAGCAACCCCAACTAAACTCTGTGTCACAGAAAACCAACAAGGGAAGTAGGGGGAGACGCAAAAGAAGTGTGGAGGGGAGAGTAATGGAGGTGAATATGATCAGAATGTCTTATGTACATATATGAAGTTGTCAAAGGATAAAAACATTAAACAGGGCTGGAGAGATGGCTTAGCAGTTAAGATGCTTGCCTACAAAGCCAAAAGGACCCAGGCTCAGTTCCCCAGGACCCACGTAAGCCAGAGGCATAAGGTGGCACATGTGTTTGGAGCTCATTTGCAATGTCTGGAGGCCCTGGTGTGCCCATTCTCTCTCTTGTTCTCTCTGCCTCTCTCAAATAAGTAAATTAAAATTAAAATATTTTAAAAAGAACATTTAAGTAAACAGAAAAGCCAGAATGAGGTAGTCTTACCATTTTTTACTCCATCCACCCATTTTTCTCTCTTTTTTTAATCCATTATAAATAGAACTCCCTATGGATTTGAGCCACTTTTTTTTAACCACTTATTCACCATCATGGAGAGATACCTCACTCGCTGTCTGGTACAGCAAGCTTTAACAGTCATTTTTTTTAAAAAAAAATTCAAATAATTTAAAACTTCAAATTTAAATTAACTCTATAAGGCAGCAGTGGGATTCTATACTATTACCATTGTGTTTGAAGCCATTCTACCTCTCTTTTTTTTTTTTCTATAGCCACTTAATTCCCATTTATGTCCTAACTACTCCGTGGGATTGTCACAGGAGCAAGAACTGTGCTTCATAGAGCCGACTCATGATAACATCCAGGTTCTGGCAACGGCCAGACATCTTTCCTACAGAGCCTCATGTGTCCTTTCCAAGGTACCTGAATGTTCTTTAAATTCACAGATCAGCATGTTCAACAGAATTGCCCTCGTTGCAATATTATCAAGATTTTGAAACAACAGTGAATTACTGTCATCACTCAAACGTCGCACCATCGTTGGGATGTAGCTCAGCAGCACAGCACTTGTCTACTGTGTATGAGAGGTTCAGTCCCAGTGCTGGGGGGCAGAAAAGCATGTAGTGATTTGATAATTTTAGTCACGTGGTACTTGTACCAAACCATCATCTTTAGGTAAGCCCTATCCTGCACTGTCACAGGCCAGGGTTCTCTTCTTACTACATTATATTTTTACTTAAAATGTATAAGGAAAAAGCCAGGTGTGGTGGCGCACGCCTTTAATCCCGTCACTCGGGAGGCAGAGGTAGGAGGATCGCCATGAGTTTGAGGCCACCCTGAGACTCCATAGTGAATTCCAGGTCAGCCTGGGCCAGAGTGAGACCCTACCTCAAAAAAACAGAAACAATGTATTAGGGCTGGAGAGACTGCTTAGTGGTTAAGGCATTTGCCTTAATAGGACCTTGGTTCTATTCCCCAGGACCCACATAAGCCAGATGCTCAAGGTGGTGCATGCATCTGGAGTTCGTTTGCAGTGGCTGGAATCTCTGGGACACACATTCTATCTCCCTCTCCCTCTTTCTCTCTCTTAAATAAATAAAAATAAAAATATTTCAATTAAAAAACATATTTAAAAGTTCTGGGTTAGGAAGGGCAGAAAAGGGAATTAACATTTATTGAACATATATCATGTGTCACATATGGTATAAATAAATATTCTCTTTGGTCTTCACAGTAGCCTAGTGAGGCAGGTAGCCTTCCCTACTTTACACATAAAGAACCCCTTTGAGACAACATAGGATCTTTCATTTACCTATTAAAATTAATTTCCATTAATTTTCTTTTTATTTTTCCTATTGCAGATTGGGACAACTGTATTCCAAAAGATAGTCTACTTCCACTCAATAAATATTAATTTAATGAACTGTTTCACTGTACCTCAATGGGTGATTAGAAATTAGAAGCTACCATTCTCCCATAGCAGATAAAAATTCTCTAACATCTGTTAGTGACCAGCTGAGCTACTAATCTTTCTTGCTGGGTTCCCATCCTTTCTGTTACACACACACACACACACACACACACACACACACACACACGGCAGAGAGAATTTTTTTTTCCACAATCTAACTTTGTTTCCTTTGACTTACTGTCCTCACCGGCACTAGGACACAAATCTGAGGTACAGTATCTCTTAAATGTTCTTATGAGAGGCCTCCTCCAGGTCTAATTAAAAGTACTACTTTTAGTGTCTCAGAGTGGGGTATCTGTACTCAAGGTTTTTTTTTTTCTTCAAGGTTTTTCTTTGTAATTCCTCTCCAACGTTTATGAAGTGGCTGGAGATGAAGAACTTTATGTCCCATCAGCATTAAAGCAGCACAGTATCTTCCTGAAAGGGAAGGAGATCTTGGTCCCTACCTATATTCCTCAGCAAAAAGAACCCTGGATTTTCTTCCTCATGGACTCCTATACTGGGTTTCTGGTCATTCATGCTATTGCAGTTTCTCTAACAGTCTAGATGCAAATGTTTTCCAGGAGTAAACTAGCCTGGGGTGAGAGGAGCCAGCAAAGCCTTTGGAATGACGTAGTCCTTTGCTATTGTTTTGACTCAGGCCTTCAGGACTGGATGAGCAAACTGGGACCGACAGCAGTTCTCAGCTCGGGGATGTGGTGCCCAGAGCCTCATGTAGCAGCATTTCAGATTTCTTGGGGAAATGTGTGTTGAAGGGATCCATGCCGTTGCTCTTGCTGCGTGGTCCACTAGACAGCCCATTCCTTCTGCTCCTGCGGAAACTGGTTCCAGGTGAACGTGAACACTCATGTGCGGCTCTTGTCGCGGAGGACGTCTGTCTTCAGGGAATGCTGTAGGGCTCTGTCTGTCTTCAGGGAATGCTGTAGGGCTCTGTCCGACTTCAGAGGATGCTGTAGGGCTCTGCCTGTCTTCAGAGGATGCTGTAGGGCTCTGTCCGTCTTCAGAGAATGCTGTAGGGCTCTGTCCGTCTTCAGAGAATGCTGTAGGACGGACTCTCTGCAGTGACGCCAGCCACACCCGCGTACAGCTCGGGCACCACCAGCTCTGGCACTTGCAGCACCGCCTTGTCATTGGCGGATCTGGCGGCGGCTTCTAAGCGCAGGCGCAGCTCTCCAGGCAAGGGCCTGCTGTCCTCCTTCCAGCGCCAACAGGACTTCATGATGTTATACCTGACATGGGAGCAGGAGAAACATGATGTTATACCTGACATGGGAGCAGGAGAAACGGACAAGTGCATGAGGAACGTGTCTCCTCACCATAAAAATCAGAGTTTCCCTACCACTCTCCAAAAAACTGACCAAACAAAACTCAGTAATTCTGCAGACTTCTTTTTGTGCCCTGCCCATGGCACCTCCAGAGACTGACACTCTTTTTTATTTTTATTTTTGGTTTATTTTTATTTATTTGAGAGCGACAGACAGAGAAAGAGGCAGAGAGAGAGAGAGAGAGAGAGAGAGAGAGAGAGAGAATGGGCGCGCCAGGGCCTCCAGCCACTGCAGATGAATTCCAGATGCATGTGCCCCTTGTGCATCTGGATAACGTGGGTCTTGGGAATCGAGCCTCGAACCGGGGTCCTTAGGCTTCACAGGCAAGCGCTTAGCCACTAAGCCATCTCTCCAGCCCAGACACTGTTTTTTTCCCACGCTTTTCACAAGTAGCTTAATATCATCTCCTCAGTATGGCATCAGGTCTGAAACTGAAACGTGTCTATTTTACTCTGTGAGTGAGATGCCATTTTTAATCCTTGCCATTGTATTGCTTCACACCCTTTCTGCTGATTTCCATGTTGTTTCAGACATCTACTTGTCAAGTTTGTGAGGTTAGGCACTTTGTCACTGAGGTGTCTCCCCCAGCATCAAGGACTGTCTTGCCACACAGAAATCCTATAAGAAACATGGATCAGTTGTTCAGTAGCTATAGAGTTAGCCACTCCGAGCACTGTGCTCTGTGCATGTACATGCATGCATGTCTGCAGGCAGCTAAGATATCTAATGTCCAAAACATGCATTATATAGCCATTGCTTATTGTGGAGGAAAAACAAGTGCTAGAAACATGCCCCTTTGGGTGCTGAAAGTTTACAAAATCTTAAGCGAAATTTTTGTTAATCTAATCTCTGCTACACTCTTATACATAACTTAATTTTTTTCCCATTGACACAAGTCTCTAAAGTTTATTAATAATGGAATTCAATGTGTGATTTGGATTCTTTTCATTTTATCTCTACTGAGGGATTAACTGACCACCACTTTCTGCTGACCACATCTCTCCCTGCTCTGCCTTTCTAATATATATATTTGTTTATTTATTTGACAGAGAAAGAGGGAGAGGGAGGAAAGAGAGAGAGAGAGAGAATGGGCATGCCGGGGCCTCCAGCCACTGCGAACGAACTCCAGATGCTCTGCCTTTCAAAAATATTTTATGTATTTATTTATTTGACAGAGAATGAGGGAGGAGAGAGAGAGAGAGAGAATGGGCACGCCAGGGCATCCAGCCACTGTGAACAAACTCCAGATGCATGCACACCCCATGTGCATCTGGCTAATGTGGGTCCTGGGGAATCGAACCTGGGTCCTTTGGCTTTGCAGGCAAGTGCCTTAACCACTAAGCCACCCCTCCAGTCCATTGCTCTGCCTTTCTAATGTCTTCCTCCTTCCTCCTTTTAGTAGGTTATAGAGGTAAAGTAATAAGAGACAGTACACACTCAATCAGCAAGTCTGGTATGGTGGACATCTTCTGTGTGTGGTGCTGGCATTGAACCCAGGGCTCCTGGATCTGCTCTGTCCCTGAACTACATCCCCAGACCTTGTGATGCACATCTCTGAACTGAGCTTGGTGGAATGTGACCATTTAGACAAATGAGGCAATTCTGCATTGGGTATTGCATCTTCAATAATGTCTACTTGTGTTAGAAGCTTTTTTGTAGAACTAAATAATAGGTACTTGTTGACCTGGAATTCACCATGTAGTCTCAGGATGGCCTCAAACTCAAGGCAATCCTCCTACCCTGCCTCCCAAGTGCTTGGATTAAAGGTGTGCGCCACCACACGTGGCTCTAAATAATATAGATTCTCAATAGAGTTCTCAGTGGTTGCCTTGATATTGTGTGTGAGGTTGTATGTATGTATATACAGGAATATATGATAGGTATGCTTACATTATATTTTAATAATTTGATCTGAAATGTTGCCCACAAGTTCAGGTTTTAAATTTGCCTGGTCCCTAGCCTGTGACATGATTTTTGGAGGCTTTAGAAATCTGCAAGGTGGGCTTGGCTGATACGTCACTAGAGGTGGATCTTGGACAGTTATAGCCTCCCCTGATTCCAGCCTGTGTTCTCCGCCCCCCCCCCCACTGGTCCACAACCATGTGAGCAAATTTTCTGCTCAGGGCTGGAGAGATGGCTTAGCAGTTAAGCACTTGCCTGTGAAGCCTAAGGACCCCGGTTCAAGGCTTGATTCCCCAGGACCCACGTTAGCCAGATGCACAAGGGGGCGCACGCGTCTGGAGTTCGTTTGCAGAGGCTGGAGGCCCTGGCGCGCCCATTCTCTCCCTCTCCCTCTCTCTCTCTGCCTTTCTCTGTTTGTCGCTCTCAAATAAATTAATTAATTAAAAGAAAATTTTCTGCTCAGATGCCACAGGCTGAGCAGCTCTGTCAGCCTTCTCTACCATAACAGGCAGTGCACTCAGACCATGAACCAATGTAGTCCTTTTGTCTTCTGGCATTATTTGTCAAGCATGTTGTTACAATAAGAAAAGTGACACAATATTTGGGTCAATGTGTTTTACTTTACATGTTTTCTGTAAGGCTATGTATTATGCACATAAGAAAAGATAACAGGGCTGGAGAGATGGCTTAGCGGTTAAGCGCTTGCCTGTGAAGCCTAAGGACCCCGGTTCACGGCTTGATTCCCCAGGACCCACGTTAGCCAGATGCACACGCATCTGGAGTTCATTTGCTGTGGCTGGAGGCCCTGGCATGACAATTCTCTCTCTCTGTGTCTGTTGCTCTCAAATAAATAAATAAAAATAAAGAAAAAAATTAAAAAAGAAAAGATAACAGTCATATGAGCCACAGTGAAAAAATGTGATTGATGGGGAGCAAGATAATGATTAAAATTATAGAAAAGCAAATATTTAAAAGTCGCTTACATGGTCTGAGTGCAGCTACTGGGTCTCTTCATGATCTTCTTTCTCTGAAGATACTGCAGGATGCTGGCAGGAGGGACTTCAGGATATGGTGGTGCCCCTACCAACATGGAAAAAAAATTAAGAGTAGAAAGAGAACTTTCGGGCTTCTAATATAAGAACTGAAATAACACCCCTCTCCATTGACTTGAGCCAACTGTCTGTGAAATCACCATAGGAAAAATCCTAGGGACAACATCAATGCTTCCTGCTGATCAGGTAAGAATACAGTGACTTGGGCTGGAGGAATGGCTTAGTGGTTAAGGCGCTTGCCTGTGAAGCCAAAGGACCCAGGTTCAATACCCTAAGACCCAAGTAAGCCAGATGCACAAGGGGGTGCAAGCATCTGGAGTTCGTTTGCAGTGGCTAAAGGCCCTGGTGTGTCCATTCTCTCTCTCTCCATCTCTCTTCAAACAAATAAAATAAAAAGTAAAATGAATAAGTAAAGAAAGATAGGATGCTATTAAAAAAAGAAAACGGTGACTTTTGAAAAGCAGGTACTTGGGAGGTAAATCTAATGTGGAAGATTCTGAGTCTTTAGGAAAGCAATAAAATGAGATGAAGCAGGACATCAGACGTGTCTTCCATTCTTCACAACATGGGAAGGTCATGTAGCTTCTTTGTTAACTATATTAACGCATTTGAAGAAAACATTTTTTTTATATTTTTATAACATTACTCTGGGAATTTTCCTTTGCACTTGAAAGTATCCTTTGGAATTATTTCATTCAGGTGGAAAAATGAGGAAGACAGCAAAAATAAAAAGTTCAGAAAGGGACAGTGGGAAAAGAAGGGAGGAAGTAATCATCACTTTTTTTTTTTTTTTAGTTTTGCTGTGTGTATGTGTGTGTAATATGTGTGCTATGCAGGTAGTGTATGCACATATATATGCAGATATGCAGACCCTGTGCCTAGATATGAGGTCATGGGAAGACACTGGGGGATCTTAGACGATAGAATAGGTTCTGTTGTTCTATTGCTTTTCTACCTATTTCCCTAAGACTGAGTCTCTCAGTGGACCTGGAGATCTCTGGTTACACTGGTGAGCCCCAGAGATCCTCTTGTCTCTGCCCACTTCCACTCTGAGGTGACAGGCAAGCACAGCCATGCCTAGGTTTTTGTTTTTTGGTTTTTTTTTTTTCAAGATTTATTTTTATTTATTTATTTATTTATTTATTTATTTATTTATTTATTTATTACAGAGAGAGAGAGAATGGGCACACCAGGGAGGGCCTCTAGCCACTGCAAACAAACTCCAGATGCATGGGCCACCTTGTCATGCCTAGGTTTTTATGAGTCCTGTGGATTAGGTTCAGGTTCCCAGGCTCATGTAGTAAGGGAGATGAGCCATTTTCCCCCAGTCCCAGTGTCATTACTTAAGACTTTTGGGGAATGAGGCTTGGCACCCATGTCAGCCTAGTGCAATCTTCCAGTCTAGACTAAAACACTTTCTCAAGCAAAACATCAACTACCCTCCAAACGAGCAAATCTGCCTATTTGCGTACAGACGCAGTTCTGGATGATCCTTACCTAAAGTCACCATCTCATAAAGTAGAATCCCAAAGGACCAGCTGCAAAAGAAACAAAGCCATATACTTAATTTCTAGTTTTCCTTTTCTAAAGAGAGCTCAGCATAACACCAAAACACCCCATAAAGAGAGAATGATGGTGAGTAAAGGGTATCTGACAAAATGAGCAAGGTAACAGAGCTATTAGAGAACATTTCTGTCTAATTCTCTTAGATGCTAATCTTTGAGGACTAGATCCTTGTCTCTTCTCCCGTAGTTCACATTAATAAATGTTCAGTCTTACTCATTAACCTGTGTGTGTATCTGCGGTCACACGAATCCATTCACCAAGACCAAGGAATTCCCCTCTGTCTTTCTCAGCCTTTCCTTCCTTCTTAGCTGAAACTCTAGCTTTTATTGACACATGACCAAGACAGATGCCTCATTTAACCACAACTCTCTCAGTGGATTTAACTGGCCAAACCTGGAAAAATAAAATACTAATTAAGCTTTAGATATATTTGGACTGAGGATTTGCTAATCAACATGACTTGAGAGATGCCTATTTCACTCCTAGTACTATGATAAGACGATTATATTTTACAAGTCAACTCTGCTGAGAAGTGGGAGTCAGTGGCACATTCATGAAAGTGTTGTAACTGACTCGCCATGTGAACTGATGCCGGAACTTCCTTGGTGTCTTATGGTGTACACAGTTCATGGGATATTGTGCATTGTAGCTATGCGCATCTTCAAGAAGTTGGCGTATAAGATTATCAAAAAGAACTGCAACTTCTTACAATTCCTGATTATACCAATTGTATGTGCAGCTTCAGTTATGTGACATTATGTAATCAGTTAAGAGTGTAGAGGCTGCTTAAATGTATGTATAAGGTATTGTCCCTCTAAAATGTTGAATATTTTTAAAATAGTCTATAATCAGATTGAGGAGATGGCTTAATGGTTAAGCACTTGCTTGCAAAGCCAGAGGACCCAGGTTCGATTCCCCAGGACCTATGTAAGCCAGATGGATAAAATAGTCAATAATAATATATTGTGAAAGAAAAATGCTGGGGCTGGAGTGATAGCTCAGTATGTAAAGTACTTTGACTTGCAAATATGGAGACCTGAATTTGATACACAGAACCCACATAAAAATGCTTTAGTAACATGCCATGGACCTGTCGCCCCATCCCTGGGGAGGCAGAGACAGGAGAATCCCTGGGGCTTGCTGGCCAGCAAGACTAGCAAACTGCACTAGCTTCAGGCCAATGAGAAATCCTATCTCAAAAAAAGAGAGAACTTCTTGGGGAGATGACTCAGCAGTTAAAGGTGCTTGCTTGCAAAGCCTTTTGGCCTGGGTTCAATCCTCTAGTACCCACACGAAGCTACGTGCACAAAATGACCATGATATGCCCATTCTCCCTCTCCCTCCTTCTCTCCTCTCTTTTCTTCTCCTCTCCTCTCTTGTCTCTCTGTCTCATAAATAAATAAATGAATGAATTAATTAAATAAAATATTTATTTTCAAAAGGTAAGGAGGCATGCTTGAGGAATAGCACCTGAAGTTTCCCCCTGGTATCACAAACATGCATGCATGCATGCATGCAACCACACTCATGTGTGCACACATATATACACACATGCATTAAAAAATGTGCTGACATTGTGATGCACACCTGTAATTCCAACAACTGGAAGAACGAGGCAGGAGGTTCACTGATTTGAGGCCAGCCTGGACTACAAATAGAAACCCTGTCTCAATAAACAAACAAACAAATAACAAATAAATGGATTTGTTTAAAATAATTGTGTGCATGAGTCAAAGGATAGAGGATTGGAAGAAATAACAGAAAAATTTGGTCTCAACTTGTTTTAGTTGTTTCCAAGTTTCTCACTGTACTTAGAACCATCCCAAAGTAATCAAACATTTGTCATTACAGGTACTAAACAAGAAGCATGACTCATAGCCAAGCATGGCTGCACACACTTACAGTCCCTGCACTTCAGATGGAGAAATATAAGGAGTTCAAGGCCAGCCTAGACTACAGAGAGCATCTCAAAACAAACCCACATAACTTATGCATTGTATTTTCATTTCAAAGCCCCATCTTAAACTGCGAAGCACAGCTTTGTCTCTTCTTCAAAAGAATGCCAAATAAATATGTATGTATATTGTTTGATTTAAAGTAAATAATTTGGCATATATACATTTCATTAATTTTCCCTATTACTGGCCTCTTTAAGTAAAAAAAAAAAAAAGGCTACAGGGTCAAAGTCATCAGATATTAGTGTGAATTATATTTTCATTTTTCTTTTCCAATAAAGACTATTTCACAAAAAAAGATAAAAGAAATCACTTGAAAAGGCCCTAAAAGAAGACTGCAGGCAAGTGGCAAACATGAACTCTGTCACATAACAGTCTGCTTGAGAGAATGTCTGACTTCCAAGTAGGGATCTCATTTGCACACTCAACTGCAACAGACCTAGTCATTCCGGAAGCACTCCCAGGTCATAAAGAGGAGAAAAAAAAGGGCAGGAACAACCCGTACATGTCTCCCCTGATGCTGGCAGGTCTCAGAAGAAGCCGTTCTGGAGCAAGCCACTTCAAAGGGACGGTGTGAGTGGAGGAGATGGCCCCTCGGGCGTAGACTTCGTAAGCCAGGCCCAGGCGGCAGAGCTTAGCAGTCAGATCGCTTTGGATCAGGACATTCCTGGCGGCAACATCCCCATGAAACAGATGCTTATCCTGCAGGAATTCCTATCAGCAGGAGATCAAAGGTAGTCAGTTTTCTGAAGGTCAAAGTTCACAGATGACACAATCCAAGGAAGCCTCCAAAAGACAAGGGCATTTTCTGCTGTAAGCAGTCCGACTAGCAATGACTTTCTGGGCTGGAGAGGTGGCTTAGTGGTTAAGGCACTTGCCTGCAAAGCCTAAGGCACAGGTTCTATTCCCCAGAACTCATGAAAGCCAGACACACAAGAAGGTACATGTGTCTGGAATTTGATTGCAGTAGCTAGAGGCTCTGGCACACCAATGTTCTTGTTCTTTCTTTCTTTCTCTCTCTCTCTCTCTCTCTCTGTCTCTCTCTCTCTCTCTCTCATAAAACAATGACATCTTTTCCAAATGGCTAACAGATCACACATTTTTATTTTGTGTTTAGCATGGTCAGACTGAGCAAATAATCTACATGGCATGACCACAGGATTTTTCCCCCCAGGGTTGGGAATGAACCCCAGGCTGAGGGCTCGCACTTGGGTCTCATGCATTCTAGGTGAACACTCTATCACTGCATGCCACCCCTCCCCCTAATACTGGAATAAGAAAATTTAAACGTTAAGGTGATAGGGCTTTTTCAGTCATTGATGAAAAAAAGAAAAGAAGAAAAACCAGTGATTAGCAGTTTTCAGTCTCCTGTGAGGTTCTGGAACAAAGAAATGATGCTATAATGAGAGGAATTAAAGAATGTATTCACTTTGAGGTTGATAAGTGAGACAAGTGACTATGCCATTGCTTGTTACAGAAAACACAGGTGCCCAGCAGAGGCATCCTTTCATGGATGCATTACGATAGAGAACCTCTGCATTCATGGTCCAGAAGGCTGAACCGGACATCTCACTGGGGTGCACACTAACCGTGCCCTCCAAAGTGTGCTGACAATTCCACCCATGTCATGTGGTTCATCACCCCCATGGGGGCTTCAACTATAACTTCTGCTCTTTTTTCACATCACTGCTTTTCTTTCTGTTTCTCCAGATTCCAGTTACATGCCTGATGGGCTAAGGCTAGAGCTTAGTGCTAAAGTTCTTGCCTAGCGTGACCAAGGGCCAGGGTTCAATTTCTACACCACCACAAAAATGGAGGAACAAGCTGGGCGTGGTGGCGCACGCCTTTAATCCCAGCACTCGGGAGGCAAAGGTAGGAGGATTGCCGTGAGTTTGAGGCCACCCTGAGAAGACAGAGTGAATTCCAGGTCAGCCTGGGCTAGAGTGAGACCCTACCTCGAAAAACCAAAAAAGTAAAAAATAAATAAATAAATAAATAAATAAATAAATAAATAAATAAAATGGAGGACCAGAACTATAAGTCTAATTAGATCTTTTGTATATTTCACATATTGTTATGGTAAGATACATAAATAAAAAACTAAATAAAGGGCTGGAGAGATGGCTTAGCGGTTAAGCGCTGGCCTGTGAAGCCTAAGGACCCCGGTTCGAGGCTCGGTTCCCCAGGTCCCACGTTAGCCAGATGCACAAGGGGGCGCACGCGTCTGGAGTTCATTGGCAGAGGCTGGAAGCCCTGGCGCGCCCATTCTCTCTCTCTCCCGCTATCTGTCTTTCTCTCTGTGTCTGTCTCTCTCAAATAAATAAATAAATAAATAAATAAATAACTAAATAAAAAGTTTAAAATAGTAGCATCACAAACCAGCCATTGCAAATGAACACGGCTCATGCGCTACCTTGTGCCTCTGGCTTACGTGGGTCCTGGGGAATCGAACCCAGGTCCTTTGGCTTTGCAGGCAAGTGCCCTTATTTTTTTAAATACTTTATTTATTTACTTATTTGAAAGAGAATGGGCATACCAGGCCTCCAGCAACGGCAAACAAATTCCAGACACATGTGCCACCTTGTACATGTGGCTTACATGGGTCCTTAGGTTTCACAGGCAAGTGCCTTAACCACTAAACCATCTCTTTAGCCCAAATCCAAACAATTTTCTAGAGATAGTCATAAAAATTTACTGAGAGGTTCAGGTGAAGGTAACTTTTTTCTCCCTTATAAGAGAAGTTCTTTCTCTTATATCTTTAAATTATTTAAAAATAAGGAACAAACTCCCAGCTGGCCCTTCCTGTCCTTTCTTTTGTACTTGTTCTTTATTTTATTTATTTCATTTATTTATTTATTTATTTTGGTTTTCCAAGATAAGGTCTCACTCTAGCCCAGGCTGACCTGGAATTCACTATGTAGTCTCAGCGTGGCCTCTAACTCACAGCGGTCCTCCTACCTCTGCCTCCCAAGTGCTGGGATTAAAGGTGTGCGCCACCACGCCCAGGCTGTTCTTTATTTTTTTAATATCTGCATTCCTGGTCACATTCATTATCAATGCAAGATTACAACCAAACATGCTCTGAACTGGTCATTCTGGTTTTTCGGGTGTAAATGTATAAACTTCTGCTTCTATGGCCCCTTCACCTATTCACCTTCTCTGCGTATCTCGTCCACCCTGTCCCTCCTTCCTCCTTTTGTATCTAAGTGTCGGGTAAATCGCTCTTAGCGCTGGCTTCTGCAGTTGAGGGCTAAGCGACTTTTTCTTTAAGTCCTTTAAGTTCCTACAATCAATCCTAAAAGACCACCTTCTGCTGAAAATGCCCCAAATTCTACTGCATTACCTAAATGATTTCATAAAGAAGAGAGTAAAAACCATTGTCACTCATTGTTCCCCCTAACTTTATGTGATTATCTTGAATATATATCTCCCATTTAGAATTTATATGATCATCTTGAATATATATCTCCCATTTAGAATTGTCAGCATGGAAAACAGAGCATAATGAAAAAAAAAAAAAAAAAAGACTACCACCACTGGTGTCTATTTAGGCCGCTCTTACCAGAGCCAAAAGGACCTGCTTTCCAATGTGATATACTTGCTTCTCTGTGAGATCGTAAAGAACACTATCCATGGTCATCACATCCTAAAGACACAGAGAAACAAACAAACAAAACAAATTATGTGAAAGTGACATGAACATTTTATTTAGTTAGTTTTTGAGGTGGGGTCTCACTTTAGCTAAGGCTGACCTGGAATTTACTCTGTAGTCTCAGGGTGGCCTTGAACTCATGTTGATCCTCCTACCTCTGCCTCCCGAGTGCTGGGATTAAAGGTGTGAACAACCATGCACAACTGAAAATTTTATTTTTTTTAAATATTTTATTTATTTATTTGAAAGAGAGAGACGAAGGAGGGGGGCAGTAGAGAGGAAGGAAAGAGAGAGAGAGAGGAAGAGGCAAGTAGAGAGAAGAGGGAGAGAGAACGAGGCAGGTAGAGAGAGAGTGTGAGAATTGGCATGCCAGGATCTCAGAACCAATGCAAACAATCTTCAGGTACATGTGCCACTTTGTGCGTCTGGCTTACATGGGTACTAGGGAATCAAACCTGGGCCCTTAGGCTTTGCAGGCAAGCACCTTAATCCCTAAGACATCTCTCCAGCCCTGAAAATTTTACTTTTAAAATTGTGGTAGATATATTCTAAAATGAAGATATCAAAGCTAAGAAAGACACTAAAAAATAAGGAACAAAAGTGAGAACAAGAATAGGTTGGAGAGATGGCTTGGGGGTTAAGCAAACTTCTAGCACAAGCCTGAGGGTCCAAGAGAACCAGAAAACACCCAAATTCTAGTCTCCAGCTCCCTCTCAAACAGCTGGGCATGGCCACACATTCCTCTGATTCTGGTCCTGCAAAAGAAGAGGAGAGACCAGGAACTCTCTAGGCCTCACAAACAAGCAAACAAATAAGCAAACAAAAACCATCAAGCTCTGGTACCAGTAAGAGACTCTGGTTCAAAATTAGAAAAGGCAGAAAGGTGATGGAGCACAGCGCCCTGATGTTCTGTTTTAGCCATCATAAAGGCAAATGCCTCCTGCACCCCCACCACAGGCAAGGGCACATTCACGCGCATGTCACCACACATGCCATATTATACACACACGTAATACATACAAGCAAAAAATAAACAAATGGAGGGCTGGAGACATGGCTTAGCAATCAAGGTGCTTGCCTATGAAGCCAAAGGACCTGGAGTCAGTTCTCCAGGTCCCACGTAAGCTGGAGGCCCAAGGGGGCGCATGTGTCTGGAGTTCATTTGCAGTGGCTGAAAGCCCCGGCATACCCATTCTCTCTCTCTCTCTCTTAATAAAATAAAATAAGTGAAAAAGAGTCAGAGACAAGGACATGGGAGATGTGTAGATATGGAGAGGAATGTGATTGCTGCAGTGCAGAAACAAGGAGGAGAACAGGTGAACAGAGGACCAGAAGTAGTCCTTGTAACGCTTCCCACTGGATCCAGCGGGAGGTTTTCCGGGGCCGTGTGCACGCACGTCATTAATCTGCCACATTATCTCAATGCAGCTTCATTGACGGCCTGTATTGAGACAGTGCCCATGTTAGCAACTTCAAAGTAAACAGAACGTAAGTCATAAAGAGAAAAAAAAATTAACATTCTCTAATGTTGGCTGACCAGTGAGCCTCAGCAATTCTCCAGTCTCTGCTCCCCTCAGGACTGGGATTACACACATGCAGGGCCATGCCCCGCTGTTTATCTGCATACTAGGGAATCGAACTCAAGACCATCTCTGGCCCTCTTAGGCCCCGATGCTTGAGTGCCAAGCACTCTTTCCCGCTGGGCCTTTGTCCCAGCCTCTATGTCTCCTGTTTTTACACAGCAAACTCCAGACCAGAGAAGTAACAAGGAGCTAGTGGGTGGAGGCAAGAGCCCATACCTTAAACTTGCACTGAGTAACATGGTGGCCCCGAGCTACACATGTCCACTTAACCTTACACTATGTGAAATCAGAAGTGCAGTCTCTCAGTTTCACCTGCCTCATTTCAGGTGTCAGAATCCACCTGTGATGACAGGGTAACAGGTAACACAGGTGAGCAGATAAGGAACATTTCTGTTATTGCAAGGAGTTCAGTTGGAAGGTGGTGCTCAGTTATTCTGGTACGTTCTAACATCGTCGCTATGGTTTTTTTTTTTAATTAATTATTTATTTATTTGAGAGCAACAGACACAGAGAGAAAGACAGAGAGAGGGACAGAGAGAGAATGGGCGCGCCAGGGCTTCCAGCCTCTGCAAACGAACTCCAGACGCGTGCGCCCCCTTGTGCATCTGGCTAACGTGGGACCTGGGGAACCGAGCCTCGAACCGGGGTCCTTAGGCTTCACAGGCAAGCGCTTAACTGCTACGCCATGTCTCCAGCCCCGTCGCTATGCTTTGTCACTTGTGGTGTCCACTGCCACGTGACCTGCTAAACATCCAAGTCTTCTCTCCTCCCCCTCGGCCATGCTTCTCACCCGGCGGCAAGTCCAGAGAAAGCTGAGCAGGTCCCCCGGGGCGACGTCCTCCAGCACCATGTAGAGCGGCAGGCTCTCTGTGCAGCAGCCCTCCAGCTCTACCAGGTTCCTGTGCTTTCCCAGGTACTGGTGGAACTGGATTCGCCCCACGAAATCCTGAACCTCCTGGAGTCCAGCTGGTGCTGTGGGCGACAGGAGAGCCGGGCAGGGGTCATCACGGCCTAACCGAGGACGGCACAGCAGGTGGGAAGCAAGAGAGTGCTGCCGGCGGTTCGCAAGGCTTCTGGGGAAGGGCCCGCCAAAAGGAAGGACGTGCAGGCAGAAGAGCAAACAGGCAGGGACAGATCGGAAGACAATGATGCTCACTGTCACCTATCTTTTATCAAGGGCAACCCAGAATCGCCGGTCTTCAAACCGGACAGGTCCCCATCTGCCTGAGTCGGCAAAATAATCTATCCACACGGAAACATTATCACTATCTGGGCCTTCTAATTAACATTCCTGCTTGTCTTTCCCCTAACCTCTGTTATATTGTCACCGTTAACAGTCTATATTGAGAAAGAAAGAAAGAAAGAAAGAAAGAAAGAAAGAAGGAAGGAAGGAAGGAAGGAAGGAAGGAAGGAAGGAAGGAAGGAGAAAAAGGTCTAAAAATCAAGAAAGAATATTTCTCTCTCTCTTTTTCTCTCTCAAATAAATAAATAATTTTCAAAAAATGTGTCGCCAGAGCTGGGGCTGGAGAGATGGCTTAGTGGTTAAAGCACTTGCCTGTGAAGCCTAAGGACCCATGTTAGGCTCTGCAGGTCCCATATAAACCAGACACATAAGGCAACGCAAGTGTGCAAGGTTGTGCATGTGCGCAAGGTGGCACACTTATCTGGAGTGTGATTACACTGGCTGGAGGCCCTGGTATGCCAATTCTCTCTCACTCATGCTCTCAAAAAAGAAAAAGTATGTTGGACTTGCCTCAAAAAGGGAGGGAGGTGATAGGGAGGTGGATGAGTGGTTAAGTTGCTTGCCTGTGAAGCCTGAGGATCCAGGTTTGATTCCCCAGTGCCCACATAAGCCAGAAGCACAAGGTAGCACATGCATGTGGAGTTCATTTGCGGTGGCTGGGGGTCCTGGCACACCCATTCATTCTCTCTCTCTCTCTCTGTCTCTCTCTCAAATAAAGAAATACAGTATTAAAAAGGAAAGAATATTAAATCATAAGGAAGAATGAAAGAATCTCAGAATCTTAGAACAAGCAATACCAAGTATGGAAAAGAAACTACTGCAGTAACCTCAGTAGGCAAGAATGAGTTAACCACTGGACGACCTCAGGAAGAAGGAGAGTGTCCTACACATCCTCTCTCCACTCCCTTCCACACCGCTGTGATCTCAGTCTCTGTTGACAGATATCTTAATGCTCACAACTCCTGTGCACACTTACTGTTAGGGGCTCCCAGTGGAAAAGCGAGACGGAGGAGGAACACTTTTCATTTTACCTTCTAATGCCTTGAGGATGACGCTCTTGGGCTTTGGAGGGTCCCCGGTGTTCATCCTGGCTCGATAGATGACCCCACACCTGCCGTTTGGAATCTGCTCCAGAACTTCGGACAGCTGCTCCCTGGGCACCTGCAGCTTAGCCAGGGCGGGCGCAGCGGCCTGCAGGAAGCTCTCCACTGTCGTCTCCTTAAGGGGGACAAGCACTTTTCCTCTGCCTCCTGCTGCTTCCGAGCCCAGGCTCCTCAATGGAGGCTCTGGGACACTGCCTAGAACAGAGGTCATAAGGAGCAGCTCTTCCTTGCCCAGGGGCCTCCAGAGGGAGTCTGGAACACACTGGCCAAGTCTGTTACTTTCCCTGTGGCTAACGTGCTACGGCTTCTCCGTGACTGAGCATCAACACAAAACTTGGAGAGCCTGTACGGGAATCCTGTGACTCCCAGACAGCTCCACGTGAGCTCCTTGAAGGGGTCAGGAAGTGCCATTTCTACCGTCCTCGGGAATTTCTTCGGTGTTCCTTGTGAGTGGAGTATGGAAACAAAGGAGTTCCTGGAAAGGTCTCTCTGCATCACAGACACCTAAGTGTGGTGATAATTTCCAGTGACACGTGGAACCAGCCACTACAGAATTCCACAGCACCCTCAGGACCTCCTTGCTTCTCTCACACTTAGCCTTACACGTGAGCTGGTTCCCTTTTGTCATAGCCTTACCAGTGCTCCAGAAAATAGAGCACCATCCTCTGCATTACACTTCCAAGGCTAGAATAAAAGTCATTCTTTTTCATCACATAATTTGGAGGTGAAGTAAGGATGGAATGAACCACAGAAGAACATGTAATCCTTTGGGGGTGTTAACAGAGCCTCGGGCTGGACCTTTTAGGTCTTCCTCCTTGGCTCTTAGACACATGTGTAGTCAAAAGATTTCAAGGAGCTGGAGAGATGGCTTAGCGGTTAAGGCACTTGCCTGCAAAGCCAAAGGATCCAGGTTCCACTCTCCAGGACCCACGTAAGCCAGATGCACCAGGAGGCACATGCATCTGGAGTTTGTTTGCAGTGGCTGGAGGACCTGGCATGCCCATTCTTTTTCTTTCTCTCTCCCCCTCTTCCTCCCAAATAAATAAATAAAATATATTTAAAAAAAAAAAAAGATTTCAAGACCTGCACTAGAGAGTATGCATGGTGGCATTGCAATAGCTTGGGGGTACAGTGAGAAGTAGGGACATACATAGCTGTGTGCCTGCAAGGCCGTTCATTGAATAACCTTCGGTATGCTTTGAGAGGCACTGTGAAGGATAGAAATCACCCTAATTCAATGTTGCTTGGCTGTATCTGTCTCCAGGACAGGAATAATCAAACTGTGCTCCAGAGACCACTGTATTGACAAGTGTTTTGGTGGCCAGCATCCATTCCTTTTCCTTTTATAAAGTTCTTAATTCTCCTGAGGACTAAGCCTCTTGCCTTGGCCTTTGCTGGAATTGGTTCCAATCCCAGTTCTGGTGAAGAGCATGGGCTGGGTGTGGCCACTAAGTCCACTGAGGAGAAGTACTAAAGAAATGTGCAAGAGGGCTATTTTTTTTTTAGGCAAGCCCAACAGACTGGCCTTTGCTTATGCAAGAGAGAGAGAGAGAGAGAGAGAGAGAGGGCACACAGAACTTGTGCACCTGGGCCTCCAGCCACTCAAATCAAATTCCAGGCCCATGCATCACCTAGTGCACATGTGTGACCTCACACGTCTGCCATACGTGGGACCTGGAGAGTCGAACATGAGCCCTTACCCTTTGCAGGCAAGCACCTTAACCACTGAGCCATCTCTCCAGCCCCAAGAAGTCTACTTTGAATCAACAAGAGCACACTTGGACCATTTGTTGAGCAGAAACTGTTTATCTTGGAACTTGACCATGGGAAGAAACCTAGATGAAGGTAAGGGGCTAACTAGGGAGGAGGCTAGTTTTGGAGACATTTTCTGAGACTACACCAGCCCCTGCTGAAACTCACCCTTCCCTTTTTAATCTATGAGCCAACAAACAACTCCCTCCCAGCCACCACTGGCTTATTAACTTTGACAGGTCTGGACCACGAGAAATGGAAAGACTTCTAAATCATACAGCATTCAACTCACCTCTAGATCACACAGGATTAAGATGCATTCCCAAACTGACTATATTCGTGAGGACAGGAACGATCCCCATTCATGTTCTCTACTGAATCCACACCACCTAGTGTGATGTCTGGAATATTCTTTGGATAAGTGATTAAGTGCACCCGAATCAAACAGTTTGGTAGTCCAGGAGGATCAAGAAGACAGAGGAGGTCGGGTAGGGCCTCTCATGCCTACTCTTTCAATCACCAAGAACGTGTGTAGCTCCACTCATGACCTCTGAGAGAACAGATCACTGCATGCACACGCATGCACACACGCACATATGCCATCACGGGCTGGAACCCTTGCTTCTCATTACAGTTACTAAGACTCGCTGCCTCTTGAAACCTGTCCCATGCTTTCACTAAAACAGACCTTCCCCCACCTAGCCCAGAGTTTCAGCTTTACCCTGAGATCCACGATGTCGCTGTTGGGATCGTTGTCCCCTGATAAAAAGCCACAAGATGACTGCAAGAAGGATGAGGAAGCCGCCAACCAGGAGAGTCGGGACGATGATTATTTCGTACTGCTGTCCCCGGACAACTGGATAGACAATGGAGAATGAAGAAGGCTGCAGTCATGGAAAGTCATCTCTCTTTATTTTTTTAAATTATTTTTCTTTATCTGAGAGAGATAAATAGGCAGGGGGAGAGAGAGACAGAGAGAGGGAAAGACAGAGAGAGAAGAGAGAATGGGCGCAGCAGGACCTCCAGCCACTGCAAACAAACTCCAGACACGTGCGCCCCCTTGGTCACCTGGCTTACGTGGGTCCTGAGGAATCGAAACTGGGTCCTTTGGCTTTTCAGGAAAGTGCCTTAACCACTAAGCCATCTCCCCCGCCCGAAAGTCATCTCTTTTACTTTTTCCCTCTGTCCTTGTCAATGGAAGCACAATGGGGAGCCATCTTTCACCAGAATCCTTCTTCGCCGCTCCCTGTGTTTCTCCTGACATTTTTCCTACTCTGATCTTTGAATCTCCGCCTGACACAGAAGCTCTCACTCCACAGGGGTGATGGCTGCCAGTCCCCATTCACTTATCACCACTGTCCTGTCCTTATTTCTACTACAACTGAAGTCACCCTTCATTTCTACTCTGGAACTTTGTCCTCATGACCCTAACCTCAGAGGACAGGCATCGTGGCATCTGTACTTACTGCACAACTTGTCGCTGAGGTGGCACTCTAACAGCGCCCGGGTCCTGTGCCCTCTCTCGCCCATCGCCACAGGGCTGCCCACGTCTCCACTAGGCCACGGAGGACCACACAGAACACAGGCACAGCTGCGCGATTTCCAAGAAGTGAGTCTTTCTAGAAAAGGTAATGGAACACCCATAGAATTCAAAAGTGCATTCATGACTCTCCGTCAACATACACGTAGGGCCCTCTAAACTCCAAACCACTTCCCTCACCATCCTGTCCGGTTCTTGGGCTGCAGACATCTTATTTCCTCCATGATATTCTTCCTTATCCATTATACAGCTTCACGGCCCTGCTCTGATCCGTTCATCCATCGCTACTGAATTTTTTTCTTAGCTTTTTTTATTGACTATGTTCATAAAGTGCTTTGATCATTATTCCTTCCCCATTACTTCCTCTGCTCTCTCCTTCACTGTCTCCCTTCCCCTGAGCCTTTTTCTTTCCAACTAGTCCAACTTCTACTATTTTACTGATTTGAGAGAAAAGGGGAGAGAGAGAGAGAGAGAGAGAGAGAGAGAGAGGATACACCAAGGCTGCAACAAACATAAGATACATATACCACTCTGGTCTATTTGGCTCTAGGTGGGTACTGGGGAATTGAACCTAGGCCATCAGGCTTTGCAAGCAGGTGCCTTTAACCACTTAGCCATCTCCCAGCCCCCTGCTTCGAATTTGATGTCTTTTTTTTTTAAATATTTTTTGCCCTCCTCCACTACCTGTGACAAAATGTTGATGGGCCCAACTCTGTACAGGCCTTGGACGGTTAACTACAGTCTCTGTGAGGTCATGAATGCAATGGTCACTTCCTTTCTGGAAGACAGTGTTCTGAATGTCAGTGAAATTATTTTAAATATGCCTCCCCACCCTGGACATCGGCTGCCATGCTCAAGTACAGACTCGCAGCACCCGGCTAAAGCACCTCTGCGACAATCCTCAAACAGGCCAAATTTCTTTTCAACAGGTATCACATTTGTAGATATAACATTTAGTTTCATTTTTGTGCTCAGCTAATTCAGAATTCGTGCTTGGCAGATTTCAAAAAAGATGATCATGCGTTTGCTTGCTTCCTCTGAAACACTTTCACTTTCAGAACGAATGAACAGACAGCATTTACCAATCAAAACCGCTTAACTCCTCAGCTCCTGGGACTCCTGGGCACTTCCTCTACTCATATTGGATACAGACGCTAGACAATCTTACCAGGATACAGACTACAGACAGCATCACTGTCAGACTACTTTCTCTTTGTCTTGATTTTAAGTGAAAAGGATTTATGTGGGGCTGGGCAGATGGCTTAGTGGTTAAGGCTCTTGCCTGTGAAGGCTAAGGACCCAGGTTCGATTCCTCAGTACCCATGTAAGCCAGATACACATGATGGCACGTGTGTCTGGAGTTGGTTTGCACTAGATGGAAGCCCTGGAGCACCCATATTCTCTCTATCTGCAACTCTCTCTCTCGCCAATAAATAAATAAAATATCATGTATGTGGATCTAGAATAATAACATAATAACATAAAATGTTAGAGTATAAAAATCTTCTCCCACCCATCCTTCTTCATCAATCCAGTTCCCATCTCTCCTCTAAACAGACCCCAGCTACTAGATCCTGTGTGTGCCTTGTGGTTGAGTCTACGATCAGTGTACATTTCAAATGACACCTCCAGAAACCTGGCCCTCTCTCCCTGAGGAAAATGGAAAGCTACCAATCTCCATGTGTTTACCAACTTCTTTTGTTTTGTTCTGTTTTTCAAGGTAGGGTCTCATTCTAGCCCAGGCTGACCTGGAATTCACTATTAGTCTCAGGCTGGCCTTGAACTTGTAGCAACCTCCTACCTTTGCCTCCCAAGTGCTGTGATCAAAGGCATGAACCACCACACCTGGTCTAATCTACCAACTTTTTATTTTGTCTTGCTTGAGAAGATTTGATAACTCTATGCTCAGCCCAGCCTATTGCTTTAATTCTGACTTGTCAAAGCAGAATATGGTGATTTTCTGCTAAGTAGTCCTGAACGTGTAGTCCTACTTTGTGGCGACTTGATAAAAATATTTTAAATTTAATTTAATTTTTATTTATTTGAGAAAGAGGGAGAGGGAGAGAATGGGCATGCCAGGGCCTCCAGCCACTGCAAAGGAACTCCAGACACATGCAGCACCTTGTGCATCTGGCTTATGTGGGTCCTGGGGAATTGAACCTGGGTCCTTTGGCTTTGAAGGCAAGCACCCTAACTGCTAAGCCATCTCTCCAGGCCTGTGATAAAAAAAAAAAAAAAAAAAAAAAGATTTTTAAAAACCAGCAGTACAGTCTGCATGGCATGATGCTGGTCTGCACCTCAGCTGTCCCATAGCAGATGCTGTGGTTGATGTTATATAATTATTGATCATAGTGATCAGAGTTTTCCTTACTGAGGAAGACACACTGTGTGTGAAGAAGATCCAGCCAAAGAAGCCTGCCGGTCCTGTCCCTCCCCTCTCCACCCTCCCTGAAGCCCCAAGAGCACGTGTTGCGGATCATGTTTGGACAATTCAGAAGGGTTGTGACAACTCGGAAGGCACGTGAGGCTGGTGGACAAAGCCAGGTCAAATAGGAGAGGGTAGGAAAAAAAAGATGCACACAGGAACCTTCTTTAGGGAATCCCCAAAGTTCAGAACATCACAGTTAGAAAGCACAGCCCACCTCACCCAGTTTGAAAGCCCCAAAGAACAGAAGGGCAGGAGGTAGCTGGGAAAACCCCACAGTTGACGCGGCCACAGGAGGAAGGCCAGGCGCGGCCACATCAGAGAAGCGGCACCTGGGGAGGGCGGAGGCCCTGGAACTAACCAGAGGCCACCTGACAACGCCTCACTGCCGTGGGCACTCTTCTTTTCATTTCCTCTTGCTTCCCTTGCAGGGCATTATCAGGTGTGATTGTTTTTTTGTTTGGGGAGCAGCCAGTTGAACAAGTTTGGCTCACTGCGTAGTAGGTGCTATGAACACAATCTCTATCATAGTACATGGAAAAAAAGAGTCGGTCAGCAGTCAGCTCAGACTCGGGAGCTCTGCCCAGAAACCAAATGACACGCCCACCAGTGCATACTGAAGGACGTAATCTACCCCTGTGCTGGACTGCTCCGAGATGGCCATCGCTAAACACACCTTTTCCCAGTGCCCTAAACCACCCTTACTCCATGTGCCTGGATATCACAGTACACAGAGTAACCATTTTAAGGTACCATAAGACCTTCCCCTGCACTTCCTGAACTGGTTCTCCCCGTGGATTTTCTCTGTCTTGGTAGACTGAGTAGGCTCTGTTAGCACGCAGTAGCAACCCAATGCAACTGGACTCCTGGACAGGGAGGTCAGCACATTCAGAGAGTCTGCTTTCAAGACAGTCATACACCACAATGGTCCAGTCCCATCATTACCTTCGTGTTCCTGGGGCCAAACACCAGACCAAGAGGAGGTGATGGGAGGCAGGGGTTAATTGTGGCTTACAGCCTCAAGGGGAAGTCTCAGCGTGGTAGGGAAAGAATGGGGAGTGAAGAGTGGACGTCACTTCTTGCCACAGCCACTGGCAGAAAACAGCAAACAAGTATGCTGAACTCTGGGCAAAGAGGAAGCTGTTTGTGAGCCCACCCCTAGCAACACACCTCCTCCAGCAAGGCTCTACCGCCCAAACTGCCACCAGCTGGGGACCAAGCATTGGAAGCACATGAGTCTATGGAGGCATCTGATTCAAACCACCACAGATGTGGATGAGACAAACCACCCCAGGATATTTTCTTCGTGTGGCTACTTTTTAAAAAAGTAATATACTTTCTGATACCTTTATGGAGGTATATAATGTATCATGATTACATTTACCACCCTCCATTACTTTCTTTTGTGACCCTCCCACTTCGACTGAAACTCTTCTTTCCAGTGAGCCCTCTTTGACTCTGATGCCTTTTTATTTGTTATTTATTTGCAAGCAGAAAGAGGGAGAGAAAGACAGAGAGGCAGGGAATGGACACTCCAGGGCCTCTAGCCACTGCAAAGGAACTCCAGATACATGCAGCATTTTGTGCATCTGGCTTTATGTGAGTAGTGGGGAAATGAACCCAGGTCATCAGGGTTTGCAAGCAAGTACCTTTAACTGCTGAGCCATCTCTGCAGCCCATCTGATGTCTTTTTATTTTTGTGTGAACCACTGAGTTTAAGTAGGGTGATTAGGATTTCTTGCATGAGCATAAGTGGAGAGATATTCACCAGAATATGGGCAATTTATCAGGGGTCATACCACTGAACACCACTGAAATGTTTCTTTCTCCTCTAGCAATTATTAATAAAAAATAACTTTTCAGAGAGAGGTGGGTCTTTAAGAACCCCACCACCATACACACACACCCATAGAGGAATCTTGGCAGGCCCAATCTTGTACAGGCCTTGTGCAGTTAACCAGACCTACTGTGAGTTCATAAGTCCAACCCATCTATGATTTTTAAAGCATGCACCCCAGGTATACCCACATTACCACACAACCCTACACATGAAATCTTGTCTATACCAACAGTATTATTCCCCATACCACCTTTCTCCCTGTAATTCATAATCAACAGGCGAATGTTTTTATCTCCACATCTACACAAAGCTAAGGAAAGGGGTGTCTTGATGCCCAATTCTGTGGGATGTGTTAGAGTTGAACCCATTTCACTACTTAGAAATGCTTGTGGCCACTATCTGTATCTATGAACATGACAAATACATTAAATCAATCAACAAATTAATATTATGTATTTTTAACTTTTTAAGCTTTTATTTTATTTATTTGAGAGAGAGAGAGAAAGAGAGAGAGGGTGAGAAAGCGGTAGATACATAGAGAGAGAATGAGCACACCATGGCCTTCAGTTACTGTAAATGAATTCCAGACACATGTGCCACCTTGTGCCTCTGGCTTATGTGGGTCCTGAGGAATTGAACCTGGATCCTTTGGCTTTGCAGGCAAGTGCTATAACCAATAAGCCATTTCTTCAGCCGTAATATTATATTTAAATACTTGAGTCCTGGTACCACAAATCAGAACCACTAATAAGCCGGGTGTGGTGGCACACACCTTTAATCCCAGCACTCGTGAGGCAGAGATAGGAGGATCACTATGAATTTGAGGCCACCCTGAGACTAGGTTGTGAACTGTAGGTTGGCCTGGGCTAGAGTGAGACCCTCCCTAGGGAATAAAAAAAGAAAGAACCTCTAATAATACCTGGACCCAGTGTTGTATTCTCCTAGGAGGTTAAGAAACTTTGGTGTCACAAAAGAACATCAGTAAGTTACTAATAGAATTAATACGGATAAATGATAATAATAATATGGATTATTTATGTTACATATATATAACTATTTAAAGTATTATACTTAGACAATTTTCCTGTTGTACCAAAATATTATATACTGGCTACTTTAACATGTCTTGGCTGGACTTCAAAATGTTTTCTTGTGTAACACACTGGCCCACAGAGAGTCCCATGAAAAAAGTCAGGGCACTGGAATCGAGGGGCCAGTGAAGTTATGAAACTGTTTATTTTGGTATCTCATTTGATGGTTGCAAAATGTGCTTGTTGGCATAGCCTGCCTGTAGCTTGCCTGTCTCTGTGCCTGCCATGCCAACTCTCTCCAGGCAGGGTTCTAACTGACATGGTATCACTGTCTCACTATGCCTGTTATTTCTTGATTTTTCTCCTCTCAGGTACCAGTGTTTTGTTTGGAGGGTTCAACTACCTTCTTGAATTTAGCATCCATAATACAATGATGAAGGAGACAAAACAGGAAAAGAGCCGGGTGTGGTGGTGCACGCCATTAATCCCAGCACTTGGGAGGCAGAGGTAGGAGGATCGCTGTGAGTTCGAGGCCACCCTGAGACTCCATAGTGAATTCCAGGTCAGCCTGGGCTAGAGTGAGACCCTACCTCGAAAAACCAAACAAAAAGAAAAAAAGGGAAAATAGTGAAGTGATGCATGAAGGGTCCCTGGATTACTTAAACAGACCACAGAAGTTAGTTGTTGAAATTAGACTGAACCAAACATTCACACATACCTTCCATTCTGACACTCCGCATACAACACGAACACAAAACCACGCTGCATTTCTGCGTCTGCTTTAAATGCATCAAGAGATGGTTCTATTTGCAACAAGCCCTTATTCATGATATTTCTGTTCAATTAGCACAATATCAACTCCCAGGCACAATCACAATTTACCCAGAAGTTTTCAAAAGAAACTCTCCCATCAAAATGCAGCTGCCATGTATGGCTTTGAAAGAGAGGTTTGTTCCCCTAGACTCTGCCTGCATGTGTACTGTGAAAATCTCCTTGGCTAGGGCTGGAGAGATGGCTTATCAGTTAAGCGCTTGCCTGTGAAGACTAAGGACCCCGGTTTGAGGCTTGATTCCCCAGGACCCACGTTAGCCAGATGCACAAGGGGGTGCATGCGTCTGGAGTTTGTTTGCAGTGGCTGGAGGCCCTGGCATACCCATTCTCCCTCTCTCACTCTCTCTCTCTCTTTCTGCCTCTTTTTCTGTCACTCTCAAATAAATAAATAAATAAATAAATAAATAAATAAAAAATATATTCAGTAAAAAAAAAACAAACCTAAGTTAGTTTCTTTGAGGAAAATAATTAAAAAAAAAAATTCCTTGGCTGACCTGAGCAGGGCCCTGGTAAGGAGCGATTCTGTCCACCTCATCCCCAGCCTCAGGACATGCTTAGCAGCCCTTGCAAGTCCTCCAGGTAGATGCCTTTCAGACATCCAAGTGTTCTGCCCTAACAGGTCACGAGTTATCAGTGTCGAGGGTCGGGGGCACAGGACGCAACACACTAAGAGTGGGAAGGGTCAGCGTTCCATAAGAAGCCTTAGACTGCCACAGACCCTCTCCTACATGGCCACCCAGCCTTCTTTTCTCCCACCACTAAAGCTATCTAACAACAAAGCTCATTTTCCTTGAATGAACATATTAAGTTGGACATAAGACTTGAGAACTAATCTAGAAGATCCTAAAATTACTTATGTCCAATAGCCTAAAAATTAAAATAAAGATAAAAAAGCTGTCTCTCCTGATTTTAGACTTTGCATTTGAGCAAGTAGAGTGTGCCCAGTCATGTGATCACTAATCTCTCCATAAGGAGAAAGGCAGGTGTTGTGATTGACCTTTCCACGCACAAGAGGAAAATCGAGTGTTGTGATCAACCCTTCCATGCACAAGAGGAAAGGCAGAAGTGAGGAATTAGGTGATGAGTGGCTATTCATTAGCCATGAGAGAAACTGATAAAGGCACATAAACAGCAGACTGAGGGTTCATATCTGGGCCTGATCTTTTATTTACAAATCCAGTGTTCCTTAAGAGACTGCAATGCAAGTGTGAAAACCAACAGTGTCAAGACAGACTAGCGTCAGAATCCACAAACATCACGGAAACCACAAGGCTAAACCTAAATTTGCCAGCAAGCAAATTCGCTAGAATTTTGAAAGAATACATGGGGAAAATATCCCTGTGTGTCCTTCCAGTTCTCACAGAGTGTACACAGTTGATGTCCATTGTCTGTCTCCTACGTGTGTTTGGAAATATGGGTAAAATCAATAAAGTAAAGGTAGGACTCGACCAGAATCTTCAATTTTGGCTTATCTCTTCTTTCATTTTCCTGAGTCAGGCTTTCTCCCACAATCCCATTTCTGTCTTAAGCTTTTGCAGAATACCCATCTCCTCCTGTGCAGCTCGGGAATTGAGATACGTGAGATTCTGTTGTTTCCTCTCCCGGGCCGTCCTAGAGAGCTGGAGCCTAGAAATGCACGTTGAGCGCCCACCACAAAGGGGTTCTACATTGGTGCCTAGGGTTTCTAAGCCTGTTTGAACAGAGCTGTTTTTGGACATAGTGACTGTGGACAGCTCTTCTTGGTGCTATTTCCACTTGTCTGCAGGTATTCCTGAGCCATGTGAGACAGAAGATGGGCACCGGTTTGTAACCCAGCACCTCGGCAAAGTTGACTCTGGAGAGCAACAGAGGGGCAGCTTTAAGGCAGGTCATCTGCGTAGCATCGAGGTAAGGTGACAGCGAGTCACAGACATCACAAGCAGCACCAGATGCAAGCAGAATGACTTAGATGAGCACATTTGATTTTGCGAGAGCTATTACGCAATTACAAACAGTTGATTTATGCAGAACTGTCATTCTAGTTTTTTTTTTTTATAATCCCAAATCAACAGCCCATTACCTTGACACCAGAAGCAATATGTACCTTGAATAATTTCTGCTGGTTATTGTGTCCGCCAAGGTTTGCTCAGTAACAATTTCCCAAAGTCCTCAGCCCAGAATACTAACTCCCCAGAGGAATAAAACAAGGCAAGCCCACCCTAAACATAGTCACCTGGATCCCCCTGGCTTTCCTTTGCCCCGTGGGACACACCACACACTGCCTGCACCTACTGCCAAGACCCTCTCCCAAATGCCATGCCCACCATGTTGTCAGTCACTTTGTGTCTGCAAGGCTTGGGTCCCCCTCTTTGGGATTCATCCCAGCGGGCTTCACTTTCTAAGCGGGTCCTTCTGAGTCTTCAAATATCTCTTCCGTATTCCCCATAAGTACTGAGATCTGCCTTGTTTTCTGTCCATTTTGCCCAGTTCCCTACCTCTGGTAGATAAGGGAGCCTGGACTGGGGACAAGAGAAGAGACTTCAAACAGTGAGGTACCCTGCGCCCCCCACCACCACCACACACCTCACACCCACCTTTCTCATTCTCCACTGAATGAGCCCAGGTCAGACAGGCAGAGAAGAGATGGGCTGATTTCACAATGAGGAATTCAGCTCAGCTGCCTTTGCCTTGATGCAGAGTCACACGGGGTGTGGGCTGGTGATGCTTCCATACAAAGCACGCAATCCCAGGCCAAGGACAAGAGGCTATCCAGGTGAAAAGTCCCTTCCCAAGAGAACATCACCACTGCCTTCCCCAGAGCCAGGAGCCAGGGCAGCGTGCCCTCCTCTCCTACGGAGTGCGGAGGGGCTGCGCCCTGGGCACTGGGAGGGCGGGGATGGCCCTGACTGGCTGTTACAACTGAGTTCAAGGTTTGGAGTTCGAGTCCAGGTTTGGGGAGTGATCTGGGAGCTGAGGGACGGAGTTGCTGTTATAACCAAGTCACAGGTTTGAAGTTGAAGGCCAGGTCTGGTGGGCATCTAATAGCAAAGCACCTGACTGTGGCCTGCCTTTCCTGCCTGCTTGGGGAATTAGCAGAGCTCCTCTCCGCACTGGCAGAGAACTGTCCCCAGGAGCAGGAAGTGAATCACTAAAGGGGCAGGCGAGGCAACCAGCTCCCTCGGCCCCTCATCCCGCCCCACCTCTGCCTCGTGAGTGTACGGTCATGTCCAACTTAAAAGTGGAAAATGACATTATTTTGTCAACCATCGAACAATAAACTAAAGGGAAAATGAGTCGGAGGACTCCAGGAGCCCTGTAAACAGCTAGTCACAGCCACACCCATCTGTGACCTCACTTCTGTGGGAAGCAGACGACAGCGGAGCTCACGAACCAACAGCAAGTCCCGAGCCCCTAAGAGACTCCAGCTCAGGCTCGGAGGAGCAGAGAGCGATGGAGAAGGACACCGACATCGTCCTGCAGCCGCCACAGGCGAGGGCACGGCCGTGTGCACACACACACTAGACACACTTGCACACAGCGCTCCACACACACGCACCAGCAAAAATCAATGGGAATTCCACTCCTAATCTGCAATCTTGACATTTAAAAATTTTTTTGTTTATTTTTATTTATTTATTTGAGAGCGACAGAGAGAAAGAGGCAGAGAGAGAGAGAGAGAGAGAGAGAGAGAGAGAGAGAGAGAGGGGGAGAGGGAGGGAGAGAATGGGCACACCAGGGCCTCCAGCCACTGCAGTTGAACTCCAGACACGTGCGCCCCCTTGTGCATCTGGCTTACATGGGTCCTGAGGAATTGAGCCTCGAACCGGGGTCCTTAGGCTTCACAGGCAAGCACTTAACCGCTAAGCCATCTCTCCAGCCCAACATTTCTTTATTCTCTAGGGAAAGAAGCATTTCCTGAAAGAAGCGGAATGGGGACTTCCCTCCCACTGCTCAGTTGCTCATTTGTATCAGTTTACCTAACGGAGAAATTGTCGCAGACACTCGAAATGGAAAAGTATAAAGTGAGTGGTTTTGTTTTAGCTTTGTCCTTGCTGAGTGCAGAAAAGGAAGTGAATGCCAATTAAAAGGGAACCTTAAGGGCTGCAGAGATGGCTTAGCAGTTAAGGCGTTTGCCTGCAAAGCCAAACAATCCCGGTTCGATTCTCCAGCACCTATGTAACCCAGATGCACAAGAGGGCTCCTGCATCTGGAGTTCGTTTGCAGTGGCTGGAGGCTCTGGCACACCCATTCTCTTTCTCTCTCAAATAAATAAATAAAATATATTTTTTTAAAAGGGAACCTTAAGAAGCTCCTAGACTTTCCTCCCAAGTACCTGTAAAGGCACTGAGATGCCATGTACTAACGGGCTAATGGTAAGGTCCAAGGCATGAGGCCATAGTCACAAGTATTTAAATGTCATTTGCTTTGTTATAAAGCACATAACTATTTCAAAATTTCTTTTTTTTCTGCATGTGTGTGGGGTGTGTGATTACATTTGCGTGGGTTTGTAGGGGGGCAGGTGCATGTACATGTGTTGGGCAGGTGAGCATGCATGTGTGGTGTGAATGCATGTGTGTGTTGCAATGGGGTATAGAGGCCAGAGGTCAATGGCAGACATCTTCCTCAGTCCTTCTCCACCGTATCTTTTTGCTTGGAGGCAACACCGCCCTCCTCCTGAACCTCAAGCTCAACAGCTTGACTGTCCTGGCCAGCCAGCGAGACCTGGGAGTCATCCTGTGTCTGTCTCCACAGCACTGGGCTCACATGCCCAGCTTTCTCACGGGTGCCGGGGACCTGAACTCACGTCCTTGCGTTTGCATGGCAAGTACTTTACCCACTGAGCTGTCTCGCCAGTGTCTCCTCCCCACTGGTTTTATGCTGATGTAGGCTCTCGGGGATTCCAGTTGGTTCTAGAACAAGGATGATCATGAACTTCCGATCATCTTGCCTTCACCTCGCCATAAGCTTACTAGTTTTAATTTTATCAGGGTTTTAACTGAAAATGATGATTCTCAAAGCTGCATCAGTGTTTGTTTTTTTTTCATCACGGTTATAGTTACTAAGTCCTTTTTGTTTCCACATGAACTTTACTCTCAGCTTGATTATTTGCGAAAAAAATCCTAGAATTTTAATAGAAATGATGTTAAACATGTAGATCATTTTATTGCCAGTTTTCTCAGTGATACCTTCCTGCTCTAAGAACAATGAATGCTTCTCCTCTTCCTTTGTATCCTTTAGTTTCCTTCAAGGAGGTTTTATTGTTTTCAGTATGTGAGTCTCACTATCCAGAGAAGGAAAAACAGAATTTGTGTGTGATTTCCCTGTACAATAATCAATTCAAAAGATCTGTAAGATACATTTTGCTGTGGTGAATTTACACAGCCATTCTACAATATAGAGAGATTCTAATATTAATTATATATGAGGAAATTGAGGATTTATTAACATGCATGACTTTCGTTAGCCATGTAGACCCAAAAACCACACCACCTAGCAATGTATCCTCTCGTCTACATTCTGATTTTATTTTTCTTCATTAACAGTCCAAATAGTGATTTTTGGTAATGTCTGTTTGGCTACAATTTATCCTTTCTTGTGCCAGTATAAAAATTTGAGTAGTGAGTGTTCAGTCTGGGTATGTCCCCACATAATTATGTGGGTATCAAATATACCTGTACGAGTTTAACTTTCCTCACTTTTAACTTTAACAACTGTTCACAAAGAAGATATATAATAAAATATATGAATATGTCTCAAAAAAAAAAAAAGATCTGTAAGACCTGAAACATTGAAACTGCTAGGGTAAAACATAGGTAAAAATATTGAACGTGTAGGCATGAGCAAAAATTTTCTGAAAGAGACTCTAATAGCACAGAAAATAATACCAATAACTGGCCAGTGGGATTACAAAAAATTAAAAACTTTAGCATGAGCCGG
Organism: Jaculus jaculus; assembly: GCF_020740685.1. Taxonomy (NCBI): domain Eukaryota; kingdom Metazoa; phylum Chordata; class Mammalia; order Rodentia; family Dipodidae; genus Jaculus; species Jaculus jaculus. The sequence goes on along the minus strand of NC_059124.1, from coordinate 4,589,927 downwards.
GCGTGGTGGCTCACGCCTTTAATCCCAGTGCTTGGGAGGCAGAGGCAGGAGGATCGCCATGAGTTTGAGCCAGCCTGAGACTACATAGTAAATTCAAGGTCAGTCTCGGCTATAGCAAGACTCTCTGTCAAAAAACAAAAGCAAAAAAAAAAAACACATATATGTAGCACAGCAAAAGAAACGATCACAAGAATGAAGAGATAGCCTAGAGAGGGCGAAAAAAGTCTTTGCCAATTACATATCAGACAGAGGATGTGTACCTATGACATAAAGAACTGCAAAATTAAATCAAAACAAAATCTTCCAATTAATAAAAGGGCTAATGAACTGAATTGTCAATTCTCAACAGAAGAGAATCCAATGGCGTATAGATATGAGAAAGATGTTCAACATCATAGCCATCAGGGAAATGCAAATTAAAACTGCTCTGAGGGCTGGAGAGACAGCTTAGCGGACATGGTGCTTGCCTGCGAAGCCTAAGGATGCATGTTCTACTCTCCAGGTCCCAAGTAAGCCAGAAGCACAAAAGTGAGGCAAGCTCAAGGTCACATGTGCCCACTAGGTGGCACAAGCATCTGGAGTTTGGTAGCAGTGGCTGAGGCCCTGGTGTGTCAATGCTCTCTCTAAAATTAAAAAAATAAAAAAAATTGATGTGAGATCCTACCTTACCCCAGTCTAAAGGGCTAGCATCCAGTAAACTAATGATGACAAATGCTGATAAAATTATGGGCAAGAGGAGCCTGGATTCACAGCTGGTGAGAAGGTAAGCTTGTGGGCAGCACTGTGGAAATCCTTATGGAGGTTACTCAAAAAAAAAAAAATAATAATAATAATGGAAACAGAACTACAATGTGACCCAGCTTCAGGTACACCAGGCCAGTACTCTACCTTTGAGTTAAGTCCTCAACCCTTGATTAGACTTTAAATAAGAGTCCATAAAACTGAAGGCTCCAATGTCAGTGTTCAACCCTTAAATCATCGAGACACACCAAAGGTAAAGTCCAAAGAACTCTCTGTGAGGATTTATGTCAAGCACTATTCCAGTATCTAGACAATTGCAGCCTGTCACAAGCCAGGGCCTTGCTGATACTACCAAAGGTTTACTGCCCACCTGTTTGCAGATAACCTCTGTTCTGGCTTTTACTCTAAAGTCTGGCTGCCTCCATTGCCTATTCATTGCTAATTCAAACGTACCAACTTTATTTTTTTAAATATTTTTGCTAGTTTATTTGCAACCAGAGAGAGAGAGAGAGAGACAGACAGACAGACAGAGAGAATGGGCTCACCAGAGCCTCCAGCCACTGCAAACAAACTCCAGATGCATGCACCACTCTGTGCAATCTGGTTTTACTTGGGTACTGGGGAATCGAACCTGGATCACTAGGCTTTGAGGCAAGTGCCTTACCCACCGAGCCATCTCTCCCGCCCTTACCCACTTTAGGAAGACGCATGTGGTGAAAAGGAATGGAATGTAAGGTAATTACAAATAACTTGTAGTTTACTGCATTTTTTTCTCACAATTCTACAATAATTTGAATAGTATTCAAGATTCCCTTCATTCTTCTAGCAGGAAGTTGGTTGAGACGACCTCCTGGCTGTTGACCAGCGTCGCAAGTGTGCAGCGTCGCAAGTGTGCAGCGTCGCAAGTGTGCAGCGTCGCAAGTGTGCAGCGTCGCAAGCGTGCAGCGGCGCATGTCTGATCAGCGCAGAGCTGCCTGGCCCAAAGTCAGGAGAAACCTCGGAGCTCTGCTCAGAAGACAGGTGGTTTCTTGACTGTAAATGGATTAGGTGTCCTTAAGAACGAATCACGGCCGGGCATGGTGGCACACACCTTTAATCCCAGCACTCGGGAGGCAGAGGTAGGAGGATCACCGTGAGTTCAAGGCCACCCTGAGACTCCATAGTAAATTCCAGGTCAGCCTGGGCTACAGTGAGACCCTACCTCGAAAAACCAAAAAAAGAATGAGTCACAGGTGAAGACACGAGAGTTACCATGAGGTCACTTGGGTTCACAGGAGCTTCTGGGGCTTCAAGCAAGGGTGCAAACAGGAGGTTAGCCCTCAGTGTCAGAAGCATTCCATTTACACCCTGCAAAAGTGACAAGCACCCTGTGCATTCTACACTGTCATACTCCCCAAAGACACGGAAAACTGAGAGCCATCTTTTCTTAACCCTCTACCAACACACTCTGAAATGCAGCAGAATTCTAATTACTGCAACAGGAGCCCTCTGAGGGGGGGATTTGAGAAAAGGGGATGGGAAGGAAAGAGTAAAGGAAGGTTATGATGGGAGGCAAAAATGATCAAAGTGTATCATATAAACTCCATCATGAGACTATTATTCTGTACAATTAATATGCAAGAATGAAAGATGATGGACAAGGGCTGGAGAGCTGGCTCAGTGGTTAAGGCACTTGCCTGCAAAGCCTAACAACCCAGGCTTGATTCCCCAATACCTATATAAAACTAGATGCACAAAATGGCACATATGTCTGGAGTTCTTGTGCAGTGGCTGAAGCCCTGATGTGCCCATTTTCATTCTCTCTCTCTTTCTCTACTTGCAAATGAATAAAAGTAAAAAACAAGAAAATTTTTAAAAAATGATAAGCAGGCTGGAGAAATGGCTTAGCAGTTAAGGTGCTTGCCTGCAAAGCCTAAGGACCCATGTTTGACTCTCCAGAGCCCACATAAGCCAGACCCACAAAGGTGAGGCAAGTGCAAGGTCGCACATGCCCACTAGGTGGTGCAAGTGTCTGGAGTTCGATTGCAGTGGCTGAGGCCCTGGTGCACCAATTCTCTCTCTCTGGAAAAAAGAAAAGAATGATGGACAAAAGAGATCTTCGACACAAGCAAATGATCTAAACCCCATCAGTTAATTAGCATGTAACCCAAGACTAATACTGGGGTCTGGGATCTCCATCTGCTATTCATTCCGTGACTTCCTAGCATTTGGAAGGCTGAGTGGGTATTTCTTTTTCTTGTACTTAGCTAACTTCTGTGTGGATGAGAATGAGGAAGACTAAACTGGTTCTCAGAATTCACACTGTACATATATTTGGCAGTGTCTGTTCCCTGCAGACTCCCCCTTTCAAGGAAGCTGTTTTTCCACCATGAGAGAGCTGGACATCTATGGGAGTGAACTTCAATGTCAACTTGACTATATTTGGAATTATCTAGGAGATGCACCTCTGGGACTTTCTCTGAAGGCATTTCCAGAGAGGGTTAACTGCCCAAGGAAGAACCACCCTGGATGTGGGTGGCACCATACTATGGGCTGGGCCCAGACTGAATAAACAGAGAAAGAGGAAAAAGAGAGACATCTAAATGAGTGCATATTCCCTTCTCCACTTCCTGACCCATGAGACGCGGGCAGTCTCACCCTCCTTCCCTCATGGGCGCAAGCTACTTGGACCATACCAGCCTTTCCAGTCAGGGTGAACTGTACCTTGACGTTGTGAACCAACATAAATAAAGCCTTCTAAATTTGTTTCTTATCAGATATTTAGTCATAATAAGAATATAACATCCAACTTGGCTGATGCTACAAGAGAGAAATTACTATGTGGACCTCTCCCAACTCCCCGAGCTAAGGCAGTACAAGAAACTTCAGGAAATGAGGCTACATGTAGTCAAGGAGCAGAGAGGAACCTTCCATCCCTTCCCAGTTTTCCCTTCCTTGTCCAGAAGTAATTGTCTCCAAGTATACTCTCCTCTTATTATTATTCTGGTAGAAAACTCAGAGAAATTCTGAGAAGTCCAAACATATATGTCTATTTTTAAGTGTTTTTATTTATTTATTTGCAATCAGAGGAAGAAAGAGGGAGACAGAGAGACAATGGGTGCACCAAGGCACAGTCAGTGCCAGTGTGTGCCAGTGTAAACACACTCCAGATGCATGCACCACTTTGTGCATCCAGCTTTATATGAGCACACATGGGAAACTGAACCCAGGTTGCTAGACTTTGCCAGCAGGCGCCTTAACCACTGAGCCATCTCTCCAGCCTGCAGTCTCTTTCTTTAAAGCTAGAAAGATCCCTGGACATTGCCCAGTCTACCTTTACTTTTCATTTACTAAAAGAGTAAAAGTTATAATAATAAAATAAGACCAATGAGTTCTTTAGTCACAAATGGTGACAGAGCTTAGAATAAGATTTCAGAGCCAGAACTAGTTGAGATAGCATATTTCTGTAATCCAGCACTTGGAGAAAGAGGCAGAGGCAGGAGGATCAGGAGTTCAAGGTCATCCTTAGCTATGTAGTGAGTTTAAGGCTAGCATGGACAACATGAGACCCTGTCTCAAAAAAATAAAAAAATTACTGGGCCAGAGAGATGGCTTAGTACTTAAGCGCTTGCCTGAGAAGCCTAAGAACCCTGGTTTGAGACTCGATTCCCCAGGACCCACGTTAGCCAGATGCACAAGGGGGCGCACGTGTCTGGAGTTCATTTGCAGTGGTTGGAGGCCCTGGTGTACCCATTCTCTTTCTCTCTCTGCCTCTTTCTCTCTCTGTTGCTCTCAAATAAATAAAAATAAACAAACAAAAAAATTACTGAAGAGGTAGTAGAAAGAATGTAAGAACTAAAGGAAGGAGAGAGGTACTTTGCAATGCTATCTTCTAGACACAAAGAGGTCAGATATTCATGACCTCAAAGTGGCTGACACTATTTACACAAGACCTGCATAATAAGGGGAGGGGGGAATGATGACATCAAAATAGGAGCTAGGGCTGCAGAGATGGTTTAGTGGCTAAGGCACTTACCTGTGAAGCCTAAAGACCCAGGTTCGATTCCTCAGTAACCACATAAGCCAGATGCCAGATGCACATGGTGGCACATGTGTCTGGAGTTCATTTGCAGTGGCTAGAGGCCCTGTCATGCCCATTATCATTCTCCATCTATCTCCTTCTCTCTTTCAAATAAATAAAAATTAAATAAAATAAAAAGAGAAGATAAGGTAGTTGGAAAGAAGGGACTCAGTGGAGGAGGGAGAGGGAAAGGAAAAAAGGAGGGTGTGGGAGAGAATTATAATCATGGCATACTGTCTACAGGTATGGAAGTTGTCAATTAAAAGTTGAATAAGAAGCCAGGCATGGTGGCACATGCCTTTAATCCTAGCACTTGGGAGGCAGAGGTAGGAGGACTGCCATGAGTTCGAGGCCACCCTGAGATGACATAATGAATTCCAGGTCAGCCTGAGCTAGCATGAGACCCTACCTTGGAAAACCAAAAAAATAAAAATAAAATAAAATGGTAATAAAAAGTTAAATAATGGCTGGAGAGATGGCTTAGTAGTTAAGGCACTTGCCTGTAAAGCCTAAGGACTCAGGTTCAACTCTCCAGCTCCCACATAAGCCAGATGCACAAAGTGATGCAAGTGCCAAGGTCACACACGCACTCAGGGGGTGAACTACAGTGGCTGGAGGCTCTGGTGCCCCAATTTGCTCTCTCACATTAAAATAAAAAAAAGTCTGTTGGGCTTGCCTCAGAAATAAAATAAAATAAAAAGTTAAATAACAAAGGGAAGAATTAAAAAATAAACGCAAATAGATTCTAGGACCTGGATTCAAGGCAGGATTCTATCTACATCAACACCTGTGTAATAAACAGGTTTACCTTCATACAGTCCATCCCTTTCACTCCCATTCTCCCCAGTTGAATGTGTCCCAGACATGATATCCTAATACAGAGCACTTGGCACCTAAACTACTTATCTGTACTTAATACTGCTTCTCAATATCACCCGTTCCTCCCTGCGGACTGTCATTTCCATCAGACATCACAGTCGGCCTCTTAAGCTCCATGTTTACACAGCTCTGCAGGAAGGAATTGAAATGACACAGATAACGCCGTGAGCTTGAAACGAGGGGGTGCTGGGCCTGTCTCAGGGCGGTCCCTCTCTCCCTCTCTCCCTCTCTCCCTCTCTCCCTCTCTCTCTCTCTACCAGCTGCAACAGATTTATTGAATTATTAGTTCATTTTGCCTACACAAGGAGGGCTGTCATATTAATACGAGTCTCACTTGCGGTTAAAGAAGCTTTCTCTTTTCAAATGGCAGTGACCACTGGTCACTCAAAAGTCACCACAGTGCTGAGGTGGTGGGAAGAATGTCAGAGCCAAAGAATGGGAGAACTGCTTACAATGCTGTCTTCCGGATACAAAGTGGCCTTGGGGGGCTGGAGAGGTGGCTTAGCGGTTAAGCGCTTGCCTGTGAAGCCTAAGGACCCCGGTTCGAGGCTCGGTTCCCCAGGTCCCACGTTAGCCAGATGCACAAGGGGGCGCACGCGTCTGGAGTTCGTTTGCAGAGGCTGGAAGCCCTGGCGCGCCCATTCTCTCTCTCTTCCCCTATCTGTCTTTCTCTCTGTGTCTGTCGCTCTCAAATATATAAATAAATAAAAATTTTTAAAAAAGTGGCCTTGGTATTCAAGACCTCTCACTGGCTGAAACTACCTTCACAAGACCTGAATCATAGGAGAAAAAAAATAGATGAGATCAAAATAGAAGAGAGACTAGTTGATAAGAAGAAGGGATTTGGGAAAGGGGACTTGGGAGGGTGAGAAGGGAAATGGTGAAAAGGGGAATGGAGGTTATTATGATCATGGTATGTTGTCTATATTTATAGAAGTTAATAGAAAGCTTTTTAAAGGAAAAAAGTCGTACTGGGTCTATAAGAATTTTTTAAGGTTTTTCTGTTTGTTTGTTTTTGAAGTGGGGTCTCACTCTAGCCCAGGTTGACCTGGAATTCACTGTGTAGCCTCAGGGTGGCTTTGACCTCATGGTGATCCTCCTACCTCTGCCTCCTGAGTGCTGGGATTAAAGGCGTGCGGCACCATGTCCAGCTCCTATAAGAAATTTCTAAAGGAAAAGAAAAACTATAGAAATTAATGGCCACAAGGATTACGCTGCAATGTCAGACATGAAAGGAGTGGTTTTTAACAGCATTAGGCAGAAAGCTTCATAGTACCCCAATTGACACACTTTTCTTTCTGTTTTTAGGCGGGCCACTTTTTTCTCAATAAAGGGGATTAAACTTCCTTGTTACACACAGCAGGAAAAGACCCTCACTCCTGTGAGTCATGTAACTGCTGCTCCGGAATCACAAATCCAGAGCCCACCTGGCTACAGAGTGAGTTCAAAGCCAGATGGGCAACACACTGACCCACAATAAAAAGTAAAAAAAATAAAAATAAACAAATAAAATAAAACAAAATAAAAAGAGGGCTGAGGATGGAGCTTCATGGCAGAGCACTTGCCTGGAGAGGAGAGAGGATTGGGTTCAATCCCAATATTGAGAATAAAAAGAGGATAATAAATTCAATTAAGGACATAGCATCCAAGAAATACCTCATACAGGATTAAAAAAAAAAAAAAACCTCTCTATTCCCAAGATGCCCATGTTCTTATCTCTGGAACCTGTAAATATATTAGTTTTTTAAGGTGCTAAAAATTTTAAAGCAGAATTGAATTAGCAGATGGAATTAGCCAATTGACCTTAAAAGAGGGCGATGACCCCAGACAACGGAGTCCTACGTGTCACCACCATCCTTACGTGTGCCAATGGAAGGGAGATGGCCGTGTGAAAGAATGTAGCACTGGACCCCGGCTTTGCAGACGGAGGGCCTGCCTAAGCGAACCCTGGAATGTTAGAAATGACCTCCTGTGGTGATGCTCCATGGGTCAGAAAGAAGGGGCACACCTAGGGTAACACCCACCATCTGTCTATCAGGAGGGCTGGAAGGGGCAAGGAAGGGTTTCGCAGAAGACAACTGAGCCAATTCCCCAGGGGTCACTGAGGGGCGCGCATGCTTTAAAACGGAGGTGGCTCAGTGCAAAAGACCACTTACCGCTGAAGCAGGAGGGCCTGAGAGGCCTAGAGTTTGATTCCCCAGCACCCACATAGGAAGGTGGACCTGGCCAAGTGTGACGATAACCCCAGCTCTGCAGGGCAGAGGCTGGAGAATCTCTGGGGTTCACTAACTGAAAAAGGGCGGTTCCAAGTTGAGGGAGAGACCTGTCTCAAACAGATCCGTGGATGAAGGATAGGCCAGAACAGAGCACCTGAGCTCTCCTCTGGCCTCTGCATGCACATCTGTGCGTGCACACATGAGAACACACTCACACACACGTGCTTAAGCCACACACCACAAATAAATAAATAAAGCAATTGTCAAGGCTGAATCATGCCTCCTCCCATTCATTTAATGACACCCCAGTACCCTGGACTCCCAAATTTGAGATTTGAGGATATGGTCTTTAAAGAGAGAAACAAGATAAAACAGAGTAGGGCCCGAGTCCCACACAAATGACCTTCTTATAAAGTCGGGCAGACACTCGCTGCAGGAAGAGCACTCTATACCAGGCCAAGTCCCTAGCGCAGGAGGCCCGAAGTAGATTCCACAGAGCCTCCGCGGAAACGGATCTGCAGGTGCCTTCACTAGCTCTCTGGTTTCCTCAAACTTGAAACAAGGATTTCGTGTGCTCAAGCCACCCAGTTCCAGTTTCTTCCTTCCAACATCCCTGACCATTTTACACAGCAATGGAGGCACGGGAGGTATGGGGGGGGGGGAGAGAAAGCATATAATTTCCACTGAAACAAATACTCCAGGCTGACTTAGGAAGGCACCATGATCCCATGGATCAAGAGTTCTGCGGCCCTTTCAGGGTATGCGGGCCACACACCACATGGCGGCTGAGGGCTGTGACTTGAGAGAGCCTGATCTCAGGTTGGGGAGAGAGGACGTTTTTTTAAAAAAATATTTTGTGTTTATTTATTTATTTGGGAGAGGCAGAGTAAGAGTAAGAGAGAGTGAGAATGGGCACACCAGAGCCTCCAGCCACTGCAGGTGAACTCCAGACGCATGCACCCCCTTGTGCACCTGGCTTACGTGGGTCCTGGGGAATTGAACCCGGGTCCTTTGGCTTTGCAGGCAAGCGCCTTAGCCGCTGAGCCATCCCTCTAGCCCAAGCCCTTTTTACAGAAGGAAGTTAACTATCACACAAATGAAACCGGAACAAAGGGCATAAAAAAGGGGAGATAAAGGTGAGGGAACTGACCATAATAAAATGAATAAAAATCAATAAATGGAAAGAAAAATGAGAGCAATTTGGCCCAACAAGGGAAAGCATGTAATTTGTCAGCATCTCTTTTAAACATCACCACAAGCTGTGCGGACAAGGAATGGGGAATCCAGACTTAGGAGCCCTGGGCCCTCCTCTGAAGGGCTTTGGGGCCTCGGGCAAATAATTCATGTACCCTCACTCTTTCCACACCCCCTCCTCCTGGTTGCCACCTCTCCAGGAGCAAACCAAGCCCGCCCCCCACCCCAGCCCTGGCATTCTCACCCAAGCTGTGAGATAACCCACCTAAAGCCACAGAGGTGGAAACCTGGAGGTGCTGTTTCCAAAGAAATACGGCCTCGCTGATTGCCTCTGGCCACATAAATCACAGAGCGACCATTCCACCACCAGCACCCCCAACCTCAAAGCCGCCCCCCAGCAGCCTCACGGGATGCCCCTCCTTCCCTTGTACCTGCAAGGCCCACTTCACGACCTTGTCTCTCGTAGTGTCCTTGGGCTTTCGGGGGGAGCAGGCCCAGGTCAGGGGGTTCAGAGGACGGCGGGGCTGGCCAGAGCCAGATGTGCCAGCCTCCAGCCCAGGCTTCCCGCTGCGCTCCTGGCCTCTGTGGGGCGCGGCTGCCAAGCTAGAGGATGGAGTTGGGGCGGGTTCCCCACAAAAGGAAGTCTGTGGGTCCTGAGGTTTCCTGGACTTACCACACACCAACCAGCAGGAAGCCTTCTGGGCTGAGCGCTGTAAAACGTGGAGCTCCTCTCCCTTGTTACCTGGCGAGTCGGCGGCCCAGGTGTGCAGGCTGGAGCCGCCCGCGCAGGTGGGGAGCGGGCGAGGCGAGGCGCGTGAGCGCCACCTGCTGGCTGCTTCCGGAGCCGCCGCTCCGAGGGCCCTTGCAATGGAGATGAGCGCACCTTTCGGGGGGATTAGCCCTTCCCTGGGACACCCCAGCCTCGGACAGGAGTTAAAAGGCAGCATGGGGCTGGAGAAATGGCCTAGCGGTTAAGCGTTTGCTTGTGAAGCCCTAAGGAACCTGGTTCGAGGCTCGATTCCCCAGGACCCACGTTAGCCAGATGCACAAGGGGGCGCACGCGTCTGGAGTTCGTTTGCAGTGGCTGGAGGCACTGGCGCACCCATTCATTCCCTCCCTCCCTCTCTCTCTCTCTCTCTCTCTCTCTCTCTCTCTCTCTCTGCCTTTCTCTCTGTGTCCCTTTCAAATAACTAAAAATGAACAAATTTTTTTTTTTAAAGGCAGCATGGACCACGACCACAGTGAGGAAATCTAGGAGGAGTAAGTTCAAATGAAAGTGCCAGGGATGGGAATCCGGAACTAAGAAGCATGGGCACCCTTGAGAAGATCCGCAGCTCTGAGAATGGCCTGTCTTTAGAAGCCAAGGACTCACACAAGCTCTGTTCTCTACCCTTGACTCATCTCAGGTAACTCATAGTGGTCAATCGTTATAGTACACCTGTCCAGGTGACATCCCCAGAACGAAGTTAACATGGGTGCAATACAATATGAAATATTTGGGTATTTCGGTTCTCTGGAATATTCTTGTTTGAAAATGTTTAAGATGATGATGATGATGATTTGTTTTTTCGAGGTAGAGTCTCACTCTGGCCCAGGCTGACCTGGAATTCACTATGCAGTCTCTGGGTGGCCTTGAACTCACGGCGATCCTCCTACCTCTGCCTCCCCAGTGCTGGGATTAAAGGGGTGCGCCACCATGGCCGGCTAAGATATTTTTTATATATTATTTATTTGCAAGCAGAAAGAGAGAGAGAAAGGGAGAAGACAGATAGAGAGAGAGAGAATGGGCACCCCAGGGCCTCCAGCCACTGTAAATGAACTCCAGATGTGTGTGCCACCATGTGCATCTGGCTTATGTGGGTGCTGGGGAATTGAACCTGGGTCCTTAGGCTTCGCAGGCAAGTGCCTTCATCACTAAGCCATTTATCTCTCCAGCCCCTCGTTTGAAGTTTTTATTTCCTTCAGAAATCCTTTATTTTTTTCTCCTCTCTCCTTTCCTTTAACCCCACCACCAGCAGCACTCTCCTTTTCTTTCTTTCTTTTTTTCCAGTTTCATGAAACCCGGGTTGGCCTCGTATTCACTACGTAGCAGAGTTTGGCCTTGAAACCCCAATTCTCCTGCCTCCATCTCCAAAGTGCTGGATGGCAAGCCTGGTCCATCATACCCAGCTTTCCTTCAGAGCGATTCTCGAGCAGGATTAGGGGCCGCAGGAGGAGCTCATTGGTCGTGTGCAAGATTACAACATAAACAGACAAGCTGTGCTATGAAGACCGGAAGTGAACAGGGAGCTCTGCATGGCGTCTGCCCCTGGTAACCGCAGTACCTCAGGGATGGAGGCGAGAGGATGGCCATGGGCTTAAGGCCATCCTGGACTACATAGTGAGTTTGAAGCTAGTCCAAGTTACACAGTGAGAAACTGTTTCAAAACTCCAAATAAGTGCCGGAGAGATGGCTTAGCAGTTAAGGCATTTGCCTGTGAAGCCTAAGGACCCAGGTTCGATTCTCCAGAACCCAGGTAAGCCAGATACGCATGATGGTGCATGTATCTGGAGTTTGTCTGCAGTGGGTGGAGGTCCTGGCATGCCGATTCTGTCTGTCTGTCCTTCTGTCTCTCCCGTAAATAAATAAATAAAATATTTTTTAAAACTCCAAATAAGCCACCCCTCCACCCAGCACAGCACACACTGGGATCAGAAGAGCAAGTGTACTGTCCCCTCTATGCACGGTCTTTGCCTAGTCCCCCACCTTGCAATCCAGCTCTCATTGGTATTTGTGCAAATCCTCTTTAATGGCATACAGTTTTTTAACTTTATTTTTATTTATTTGAGAAAAAGAGAGAGAATGGGCACACCAGGGCCTCCAGCCACTGCAAACGAGCTCCAGATGTGTGTGCCCCCTTGTGTATCTGGCTTATGTGGGTTCTGGGGAATCCAACCGAGGTCCTTTGGTTTTGCAGGCAAAGGCCTTAACCACTAAACCATCTCTCTAGCCCCCAAGGCATACAAATTTTTAATAAAAGTACAGAGGAAGAACATTTCCCAAATCTCAGGAAAGAAATGCCCATCCAGGTACAAGAGGCATATGGAATGCCAAATGGGAGGAGAAATTCTCCACATCACATTATAGTTAAAACATTATTCGTTTTAAAAATATTTTATTTTTATTTATTTATTTGAGAGCGACAGACAGAGAGAGAAAGAGGGAGAAAGAGAGAGAGAGAAAGAATGGGTGTGCCAGGGCCTCCAGCCACTGCAAACGAACTCCAGATGCATGCGCCCCCTTGTGCATCTGGCTAACATGGGTCCTGGGGAGCCAAGCCTTGAACCGGGGTCCTTAGGCTTCACAGGCAAGCGCTTAACCACTAAGCCATCTCTCCAGCCCTAAAACACTATTGTTTATCTTTAAAAATAAAATAGTGTTATAAAATAATGTTAGGGCTGAAGAGATGGCTTAGCAGTTAAGGTGCTTTTTCCACAAAGCCTAAAGACCCATGTTCAACTCTCCAGATCCCAGGTAAGTCAGATGCACAAAGGTGAGGTAAACACAAGATGTGGCACATGCCCACTAGGTGGCACAAGCGTCTGGAGTTTGATTTCAGCCATTGAGGCCCTGGCCACCAATTCTGTCTGCCTCTCTCTCTCCCCCTCCCCACACACAACTCTCTAAAAAATAAAAATGAAAACACTAAACATAGAAAACAAAGAAAGAGTACAAAAAGCTGAGAGAGAGTAAAACACCTTGTCACTTATAAAGGTAAAGCAATCAGAACATAACATTTTTCAATGGAAGTACTAAAATCAAAACAAGGGGGGAAAAAGGCTTGCAATGATGTATTTCAATTCTTGAGAGACCACAGCTGCCAACCCAAAGTACACTCGGGAAAATTATCTCTCACAATAGAAAGAAAAAGAAAAACATACCACGATCAAATCAGGCTTGATGGGTATGTGGTGCACACCTTTAATCTCAGCCCTTCAGTGGCAGAAGTAGGAGGATGGCTGTGAGTTCGAGGCCACCCTGAGACTACAGAGTGAATTCCAGGTCAGCCTGGACTGGAGGAGACTTTACCTTGAAAAACCAAAAGTAAATAAATAAATAAACAAACAAACAAAATGGGCTTATGTACTAAGCCAGCTCTACAAAAGACAGTGAATGGATATCCCACACTGAAGAGAATAAACATATTTTAGATACTACAGGAGTGAGAAAATGCTTTTTAGGTAAATGATGCCAAACACCAAAGTTCACAATTCATCAACATGTAAACACACAATTTTCACTGGTAACTCCGAATACTAATTGTATTTACCACCTAATCAAAAGGGAATAACAGAATGGATCAGAAAATGGGACCCATCTTTTAGCTGCCTTCAAAAACCTTACTGTCAATGGCAGATACGACCTTAGGGTGAAAGGATGGGAAAAAGATACTTTCACCAAATGGAACTAGGAGACAATCAAGTGTAGCTATTTTAGTATCTGACAAACTAGACTTCAAAACAAAGCAAATCAGAAGAGAGAAACAAGGTCACTTCTTTCTGACCAAGGGGAAAGTTCATCAAGAGGACAAGAGGACATGGCAATGCTAAACATATACACACCGAACACAGTTGGATCTAATTTGATAAAAACAAATTCTATTTGATACAAAGTCAGAAACGAGTCCCAATACACTAATAGTGAGTGACTTCAATATCCCACTATCACCAATGGACAGGCCACCTATGCAGAAAATAAACAGAGAAGGAAATATTTAAATGACACCATCTAACAAATTGTCCTAATGGACATTTACAGAACAGCTCCTTCAAACATTACATATTGCACATTCTTTTCCACAGCCCATGCAACTTTCTTTAGAATAGATCACATATTTGCAAGTCTCAAAAAATTTCAGAAAACTGGAACCATTCCTTGTATTTTATTCTAGCGCAAAGCAGCAAATCTACAATAAACCAACAATGCAAACTACAGAACATCCACAAGCTACTGGAGATTAAATAATACACTGATCAAGAAAGAAAGAAAAGTAACCCAGAACTGACAGAAAATGGACACACCACAAGGAAGTGAAAATTAAAACTGCCTCAAGATTCCATCCCATACTAGTTAGAATGGCTATCATCAAAAACAAAACAAAAATCAAATAACAAATGCAGTCAAGGGTGTGGTGAGAGAGGACTGCGTAGTCACTGTTGGTGGGAGTGTCAATTAACACAGCCGAGATGGAAATCAGTGTGGAGGTTACTCAATTGAAAATTAGACCACCACTCCTGGACATGCAGCCTGAGGATGCCACACATTACTATCCAGATACCAGCTCGTCCTTGTTCACCACGGCATGATTCACGATAGCTAGGAAGTGGCTTCCACATAGATGTTCATCATCTGATGAATGGATAATAAAGACGTGGCACATATACACAATGGGATTTTTTTCAACTGTGAAGAAAAATGAAATTATAAAGTTTTAAAGAAAATTAAATGGTTCTGGAAAATATTATATTAAATGAGGCATCCCAGGTACAGAAAGACATACGTCACGTGTTCTTTCTCATATGCAGATCCTGGCACTGAACTTTTAGAGTGGTATGCACGTACAGTAAGAATCAGTACAAGGGTTGGAGAGACGTGATTACGGCACTCACCTGCAAAGCCTAAGGACTCATGTTTGACTCTCTAAGTCCCACGTAAGCCAGATGCCCAAAGTGACGCCAGCGTGAAAGGTCTGGAATTTGATTACAGTCCTGGCATGCCAATTCTCTCTCACACACACCACACACACACATTTTTTTTTTAAAGGACAGTCTCTTGTGCTTGCCCTCCCCCCCACAAAAAATTCAGTACTAGAGGCCAAGAAATTTGAAAAGGACCATGACTGGGGAGGGTGTTGGGGGACATAGCAGATTTGTAAGCAGATGGACAGAATACTGGGAGTGGAAAGAGTTAAAGGAGGCTCAGAGGAGATGGAAAAGAAAGAGGTAAGTGAAGGTTTACCTAAAGCTAAACACAATATGAATCAGCTGTATGGAAACCTACTCCTTGGTTAGAAAATAAAATTTCAGCCATAACCTGTTATAGGAAAATCCTGGCTCCAGGGTTGGGAAACTTCCCAGTGAGTTGGCCAGGGAGGTCCAGGAGGCCCTCTACATAATACAAGCAATGTTCTTGCTTCCCCGACCAGAACGGGAATGTGAGACCTTATTGCTAAAGTCACCACATGCGTAAATTTGCTAGACACTGAGAAATCATGCTGGGATGGAGCTGGAAGCTTCCTCCCTGCTGGGTAACTGCCGCAGGGCCGGACAGTGCTGTGCAGCCTGGGGGTGCTGGGGCTGGGGTGGCTAAGAAAGTCGTCAGCAGCTTTCACCATCAGTGAGCCACTGGAAGTGTGTAACTGGCCAGCCAGGCGCGGTGACCCCATCACTGCAATAGTGTCATGACGGTCACGGGAGCCAACACTGCTCTCTGACGGGGTCGGTGTCCTGGGTCTTGACCTTACTGTGGCTGTCATTGCTTGCACAATAGTAGGTCCATCAAAATGTCATTATGGATGATCAAGAAAGGTGGGGAAAAATAAACATCAAAATAGACAAGGGAGGGCTGGAAGATGGCTTAGTGGTTAAATGCTTGCTTGTAAAGCTTAAGGACTCTAGTTCAAGGCTAGATTCCCCAGGACCCACATAAGCCAGATGCACAAGGTGGCACATGCATCTGGAGTTTCTTTGCAGGGGCTGGAGACCCTGGCGTGTCTATCCTCTCTCTCTCTCTCTCTCTCTGTAACTCCCAAATAAACATATAAATAAAAACTTCAAAAAATAGACAAGGGAGTGATTGGAGGGAAGATGTGGTTCCATAGAATAGATACATATATATATATATGTATATAATATATACACACACACACACACACATATATATACACACATATATATAGATATATATATATATATGTGTGTGTCAAAAAGTTTTTTAAAAGAAAATAAAAGTCCACAACTCCAAAATTCAATTCAAAATTGCAAAAATTTAATAAAAGGTATGACCAGAAAAATCCAAATAAAGTAATAATTAAATAAATAATGGATAAGAGTTTAATAAAGTGTAGATTTTTTTTTACCTTATTTTTATTTAATTTAATTTTATTTTTTTGGTTTTTCGAGGTAGGGTCTCACTCTAGCCCAGGCTGACCTGGAATTCATTGTGGAGTCTCAGGGTGGCATCGAACTCACGGCGATCCTCCTACCTCTGCCTCCCAAGTGCTGGGATTAAAGGCGTGTGCCACCACACCCGGCTCTTTTTCTGTTTTGTCTCCTTCATCATTGTATTATGGATGCTAAATTCAAGAGGGTAGTTGAACCCTCCAAACAAAACACTGGTACCTGAGAAGAGAAAAATAAAGAAATAACAGGCATAGTGAGAGATGGGTTGCCAAATTGACAAGGAAAGGATCTGTGATGGTTGATTTCACCAACTTGATGGGATTTGGACTCGCCCTGGAGACCACATTCTGGGCTTGTGTGTGAGGCTGTTTCTAGGTTAGGGTAATTGACGTGGGAAGACACCTCACTGTAGGTGCCACCATCCCACGAGCTTCGGGTTTGGGACTGTGTACAAAGGCAAAAACGGGCTGGAGAGGTGGCTGAGCGGTTAAGGTGCTCGCCTGTGAAGCCTAAGAGCCCATGCTTGATGCTCCAGGTCCTACATAAGCCAGGCGTACAAAGGTGAGGCAAGCACAAGGTGGCACATGCCCACTAGGTGGCGCAAGCGTCTTGAGTTTGATTGCAGAGGCTGAGGCCCTGGCATGCCAAGTCTCTCTTTCTCACTCTTAAAAAAAAAAAAAAAGGTAAAAGCTGAGCACCAGCTTTCATGTCTCCCTGCTTCTTTTTTTTTCCTTTTATTTATTTATTTTTCTTTTCTTTTCACAATTTTTATTAACATTTTCCATGATTATAAAAAATATCCCATGATAATACCCTCCCTCCCCCCCCACACTTTCCCCTTTGAAATTCCATTCTCCATCATCTTACCTCTCCATCTCAATCATTGTACTTACATATATACTATACCAACCTATTAAGTACCCTCCTCCCTTCCTTTCTTTTCCCTTTATATCTCCTTTTTAACTTACTGGCCTCTGCTACTAAGTATTTTCCTTCTCACACAGAAGCCCAAACATCTGTAGCTAGGATCCACATATGAGGAAGAACATGTGGCGTTTGGCTTTCTGGGCCTGGGTCTCCCTGCTTCTTAACTGCAGATGCAAACATGGCCAGCTTCTTCTAGTTCCTTCTGCCACAAGCTTCTCTGCCATGATGGACTGTGATCTTGACTTGGGAGCCAACACAAACCCTTTCTTCTTTAAGTTGCTTTTATCAGGCATTTTGTCACAGTAACGAGAATCGTAAGCAAATATGTCCCCTTGGAATTATAACTTTTGCCTCCATCTCAAATGCAGGTCTTTCTATCTAGCTCTCAGTGAAGTTATAACCCTTGTGGCCCTTCAACGTGGACATTTCTGCCTTACTTTTAATTTGATAAGCATTCACTGGGTGTCCCTTGTCTATTCTGCTCATGATAAGCACTGGAGGGAAGGAAGTCATGTGGAAATACACCTTAGTGATATCTCCATACCCTTGTTTAATCAGCACAAAACCAAGCTGGCAGATCCCAGTCTCTCAGCTCCACACAGACATCCATTCCCCTGTTGTATAGCCTTTCTCTCTTTAGTGGGACCCAGGCTTGAAGCATGGTATAGGGGACACCTGTAGAGTTTACTTACACAAAGCATGGGCGAATCCCTAGGAAATCACTTCTTACAATGGAAAAAAAAAAAATCAGGGCTGGAGAGATGGTTTAGTGGTTAAGGAACTTACTTGCAAAGTCTAAGAACCTAGGTTCGACACCCCAGAATCCAGATAAGCCAGATGCACAAGGTGACACATGTGTCTGGAGTTTGCTTGCAGGGGCTGGAGGCACTGGTATGCCGCTTCTCTCTCTTGCTAAGAAAGAATGAAAAGAAAGAAAGAAAGAAAGAAAGAAAGAAAGAAAGAAAGAAAGAAAGGAGGGAGGGAGGGAGGGAGGGAGGGAGGGAGGGAGGGAGGGAGGAAGGAAGGAAGGAAGGAAGGAAGGAAGGAAGGAAGGAAGGAAGGAAGGAAGGAAGGAAGGAAGAGACAGGGAAACAGTGAAGGCTGGCAAGATGGCTCAACAGTTAAAGACACTTGCAAAACCTGGTGGTACAGGTTCAATTCCCAGAACCCACATAAAACCAGATGCACAAAGTGGCACATGCATCTGGAGTTTGTAGCAGCAAGAAACCCTGGTGTGCTTTCTCTCTCTCTCCTTCACTCTTCCTCACTCTCTCTCTGAAAATAAATTTTAAAAATTAAAAAAGAAAGTCAAAGGCTGAAGTCACCAACTACTCACAAAGAGAGCGTGCAGTTCAGTCATGTCTGCCACCTACTGTCCTCTGGCTAAGCTTTGATGACGTACAACTGAATCCTAAGGAAGGGACTATAAATACACCTGGTGATGTTATTTCACCAAAAAAAGTATCAGGGAGAGAGGATGACCATGAATGAGCATACTGCTTTGCGATGGTTTCAAATAAACTTAACGTCAAGCGGATGGATTTTCCGGCTTTATGTGAAAACACCACCAACCTCACCTCAGAAAGCCCGCGATGGCTATCAGAAGGTGGTGGCCCAGCATCACCTGAGACTCACCTTAAAGACTCACTGGCAAAAGGACAAGATAAGATGGGACTTCATAAAAGCTTCGACACTAGACGCACCATGGCAATGGTTGGCACCTACATGAGACTCTCCAGGCATGATGGGCAGTAGACATCACCGAGGGAATTTAAACCAGTAATGAGAATGTCGGGTTCCATATTAGTAGTAAGTTGAAGTCGCTAAGAGGTTCCCTTACTCCCTGGAGGGCTCCCAGGGATGGAGACGTGGAGGGGAGGAATCTGTTAGGAAAAACCAGGCTGTCTACGATCATCTAATGGCAGAGAAGAAAGTGGCATGTTGCTGTTTAGAATGACATTGTGTGTTAACTTGAAATTTTTTCTATCCCTAATTTAAAACTCTGACAGATGCCATTCCAGGTATATTACTGAGTTAGATTCACTTTCAAATAACAGTCACCTCATTTAACATGCCCGTGTAATAATAGCAAAAACAAAAGGGTCTTAACACATGTCAATAATAACCCTACAAGGGTTCATCTTATTTGGTAAAGACTATATGAATTTTCAACATTTACTTTCCTCCGTTAGTGACTGTCAGCTTCAAATTTAGAAACTATGCACTCGGCAGAGCAAAGCGGAAAGCTGTGACGTGCCACAGACCTGCTTATCCATTATCTTTGCCTCCATCCAATGTCAAGTACACTCGTTCTAACTTCCCAGTCTCTCTGAAAGCCAGGCAGAAGGACTACTTTGATTTCAAGGTCAGCTTGGGTGACAT